>NC_053394.1:113868922-114131429 GCF_905171765.1 Bufo bufo
GCCTACAGAGGTTCAGGCCCTGTAAGATACCTTAAATATATAGTAAACAGGGCACTCAAGGAAACCGTGACCATGTATTGGAAGCAATTATGAGCTTTATTAATAAAACAAATATAGTTAATAGATAAAATGATAAATCACAATTAGAGATGCAATACAATGGACTACAGATAAAATATTACCTCAACTACCTCTACATACCGGGATTTGAATTAGGCATTTGAAATACAGCCATTTGAAATAGAGCCATTTTGTGCAAAGATATATTTACTGCTAGCCTACACTGGTTCAGGACCTGTGAGATACCACCTCTACATACAGGGGTTTGAATTTTGCATTTGAAATACAGCCAATTGAAACACAGCCTTTTTGTGCAAAGATATATTTACTACAGGCCTACACTGGTTCAGGCCCTGTGAGATACTACCTCTACATACAGGGGTTTGAATTAGGCATTTGAAATACAGCAAATTGAAACACAGCCTTTTTGTGCAAAGATATATTTACTGCAGGCCTACACTGGTTCAGGCCCTGTGAGATACTACCTCTACATACAGGGGTGTGAATTAGGCATTTGAAATACAGCCATTTGAAAAAGAGCCATTTTGTGCAAAGATATATTTACTGCAGGCCTACAGAGGTTTCAGGCCCTCTGAGATACTACCTCTACATACAGGGGTTTGAATTAGGCATTTGAAATACAGCCATTTGAAATACAGCCATTTTGTGCAAAGATATATTTTCTGCAGGCCTACACTGGTTCAGGCCCTGTGAGATACTACCTCTACATACAGAGGTTTGAATTCGGCATTTGAAATACAGCCATTTGAAATACAGCCATTTTGTGCAAAGATATATTTACTTGAGGCCTACAGAGGTTCAGGCCCTGTGAGATACCACCTCTACATACAGGGGTTTAAATTAGGCATTTGAAATACAGCCTTTTGAAATACAGCCATTTTGTGCAAAGATATATTTTCTGCAGGCCTGCACTGGTTCAGGCCCTGTGAGATACTACCTCTACATACAGGAGTTTGAATTCGGCATTTGAAATACAGCCATTTGAAATACAGCCATTTTGTGCAAAGATATATTTATTGCAGGCCTACACTGGTTCAGGCCCTGTGAGATGCCGCCTCTACATACAGGGGTTTAAATTAGGAATTTGAAATACAGCCATTTGAAATACAGCCATTTTGTTCAAAGATATATTTACTTCAGGCCTACAGAGGTTCAGGCCCTCTGAAATACTACCTCTACATACAGGGGTTTGAATTAGGCATTTGAAATACAGCCATTTTGTGCAAAGATATATTTACTTCAGGCCTACAGAGGTTCAGGCCCTGTGAGATACCACCTCTACATACAGGGGTTTGAATTAGGCATTTGAAATACAGCCTTTTGAAATACAGCCATTTTGTGCAAAGATATATTTACTGCAGGCCTACACTGGTTCAGGCCCTGTGAGATACCACCTCTACATACAGGGGTTTGAATTTTGCATTTGAAATACAGCCAATTGAAACACAGCCTTTTTGTGCAAAGATATATTTACTGCAGGCCTACACTGGTTCAGGCCCTGTGAGATACTACCTCTACATACAGGGGTTTGAATTAGGCATTTGAAATACAGCAAATTGAAACACAGCCTTTTTGTGCAAAGATATATTTACTGCAGGCCTACACTGGTTCAGGCCCTGTGAGATACTACCTCTACATACAGGGGTTTGAATTAGGCATTTGAAATACAGCCATTTGAAATACAGCCATTTTGTGCAAAGATATATTTACTTCAGGCCTACAGAGGTTCAGGCCCTCTGAGATACTACCTCTACATACAGGGGTTTGAATTAGGCATTTGAAATACAGCCAATTGAAACACAGCCTTTTTGTGCAAAGATATATTTACTTCAGGCCTACAGAGGTTCAGGCCCTGTGAGATACTACCTCTACATACAGGGGTTTGAATTAGGCATTTGAAATACAGCCATTTGAAATACAGCCATTTTGTGCAAAGATATATTTTCTGCAGGCCTACACTGGTTCAGGCCCTGTGAGATGCCGCCTCTACATACAGGGGTTTAAATTAGGAATTTGAAATACAGCCATTTGAAATACAGCCATTTGAAATACAGCCATTTTGTTCAAAGATATATTTACTTCAGGCCTACAGAGGTTCAGGCCCTCTGAAATACTACCTCTACATACAGGGGTTTGAATTAGGCATTTGAAATACAGCCATTTTGTGCAAAGATATATTTACTTCAGGCCTACAGAGGTTCAGGCCCTGTAAGATACCTTAAATATATAGTAAACAGGGCACTCAAGGAAACCGTGACCATGTATTGGAAGCAATTATGAGCTTTATTAATAAAACAAATATAGTTAATAGATAAAATGATAAATCACAATTAGAGATGCAATACAATGGACTACAGATAAAATATTACCTCAACTACCTCTACATACCGGGATTTGAATTAGGCATTTGAAATACAGCCATTTGAAATAGAGCCATTTTGTGCAAAGATATATTTACTGCTAGCCTACACTGGTTCAGGACCTGTGAGATACCACCTCTACATACAGGGGTTTGAATTTTGCATTTGAAATACAGCCAATTGAAACACAGCCTTTTTGTGCAAAGATATATTTACTACAGGCCTACACTGGTTCAGGCCCTGTGAGATACTACCTCTACATACAGGGGTTTGAATTAGGCATTTGAAATACAGCAAATTGAAACACAGCCTTTTTGTGCAAAGATATATTTACTGCAGGCCTACACTGGTTCAGGCCCTGTGAGATACTACCTCTACATACAGGGGTGTGAATTAGGCATTTGAAATACAGCCATTTGAAAAAGAGCCATTTTGTGCAAAGATATATTTACTGCAGGCCTACAGAGGTTTCAGGCCCTCTGAGATACTACCTCTACATACAGGGGTTTGAATTAGGCATTTGAAATACAGCCATTTGAAATACAGCCATTTTGTGCAAAGATATATTTTCTGCAGGCCTACACTGGTTCAGGCCCTGTGAGATACTACCTCTACATACAGAGGTTTGAATTCGGCATTTGAAATACAGCCATTTGAAATACAGCCATTTTGTGCAAAGATATATTTACTTGAGGCCTACAGAGGTTCAGGCCCTGTGAGATACCACCTCTACATACAGGGGTTTAAATTAGGCATTTGAAATACAGCCTTTTGAAATACAGCCATTTTGTGCAAAGATATATTTTCTGCAGGCCTGCACTGGTTCAGGCCCTGTGAGATACTACCTCTACATACAGGAGTTTGAATTCGGCATTTGAAATACAGCCATTTGAAATACAGCCATTTTGTGCAAAGATATATTTATTGCAGGCCTACACTGGTTCAGGCCCTGTGAGATGCCGCCTCTACATACAGGGGTTTAAATTAGGAATTTGAAATACAGCCATTTGAAATACAGCCATTTTGTTCAAAGATATATTTACTTCAGGCCTACAGAGGTTCAGGCCCTCTGAAATACTACCTCTACATACAGGGGTTTGAATTAGGCATTTGAAATACAGCCATTTTGTGCAAAGATATATTTACTTCAGGCCTACAGAGGTTCAGGCCCTGTGAGATACCACCTCTACATACAGGGGTTTGAATTAGGCATTTGAAATACAGCCTTTTGAAATACAGCCATTTTGTGCAAAGATATATTTACTGCAGGCCTACACTGGTTCAGGCCCTGTGAGATACCACCTCTACATACAGGGGTTTGAATTTTGCATTTGAAATACAGCCAATTGAAACACAGCCTTTTTGTGCAAAGATATATTTACTGCAGGCCTACACTGGTTCAGGCCCTGTGAGATACTACCTCTACATACAGGGGTTTGAATTAGGCATTTGAAATACAGCAAATTGAAACACAGCCTTTTTGTGCAAAGATATATTTACTGCAGGCCTACACTGGTTCAGGCCCTGTGAGATACTACCTCTACATACAGGGGTGTGAATTAGGCATTTGAAATACAGCCATTTGAAATAGTGCCATTTTGTGCAAAGATATATTTACTGCAGGCCTACAGAGGTTCAGGCCCTCTGAGATACTACCTCTACATACAGGGGTTTGAATTAGGCATTTGAAATACAGCCATTTGAAATACAGCCATTTTGTGCAAAGATATATTTTCTGCAGGCCTACACTGGTTCAGGCCCTGTGAGATACTACCTCTACATACAGGGGTTTGAATTCGGCATTTGAAATACAGCCATTTTGTGCAAAGATATATTTACTTGAGGCCTACAGAGGTTCAGGCCCTGTGAGATACCACCTCTACATACAGGGGTTTGAATTAGGCATTTGAAATACAGCCTTTTGAAATACAGCCATTTTGTGCAAAGATATATTTTCTGCAGGCCTACACTGGTTCAGGCCCTGTGAGATACTACCTCTACATACAGGAGTTTGAATTCGGCATTTGAAATACAGCCATTTTGTGCAAAGATATATTTATTGCAGGCCTACACTGGTTCAGGCCCTGTGAGATGCCGCCTCTACATACAGGGGTTTAA
This sequence comes from Bufo bufo, assembly GCF_905171765.1. Lineage (NCBI taxonomy): Eukaryota > Metazoa > Chordata > Amphibia > Anura > Bufonidae > Bufo > Bufo bufo. The sequence continues at coordinate 113,873,482 of NC_053394.1, forward strand.
ATTAGGAATTTGAAATACAGCCATTTGAAATACAGCCATTTTGTTCAAAGATATATTTACTTCAGGCCTACAGAGGTTCAGGCCCTCTGAAATACTACCTCTACATACAGGGGTTTGAATTAGGCATTTGAAATACAGCCATTTTGTGCAAAGATATATTTACTTCAGGCCTACAGAGGTTCAGGCCCTGTGAGATACCACCTCTACATACAGGGGTTTGAATTTTGCATTTGAAATACAGCCAATTGAAACACAGCCTTTTTGTGCAAAGATATATTTTCTGCAGGCCTACACTGGTTGAGGCCCTGTGAGATACTACCTCTACATACAGGGGTTTGAATTAGGCATTTGAAATACAGCCATTTGAAATAGTGCCATTTTGTGCAAAGATATATTTACTGCAGGCCTACAGAGGTTCAGGCCCTCTGAGATACTACCTCTACATACAGGGGTTTGAATTATGCATTTGAAATACAGCCATTTGAAATACAGCCATTTTGTGCAAAGATATATTTTCTGCAGGCCTACACTGGTTCAGGCCCTGTGAGATACTACCTCTACATACAGGGGTTTGAATTCGGCATTTGAAATACAGCCATGTGAAATACAGCCATTTTGTGCAAAGATATATTTACTTCAGGCCTACAGAGGTTCAGGCCCTGTGAGATACCACCTCTACATACAGGGGTTTTAATTAGGCATTTGAAATACAGCCTTTTGAAATACAGCCATTTTGTGCAAAGATATATTTACTTCAGGCCTACAGAGGTTCAGTCCCTCTGAGATACTACCTCTACATACCGGGATTTGAATTAGGCATTTGAAATACAGCCATTTGAAATAGAGCCATTTTGTGCAAAGATATATTTACTGCTAGCCTACACTGGTTCAGGCCCTGTTAGATACTACCTTTACATACAGGGGTTTGAATTTTGCATTTGAAATACAGCCATTTGAAATACAGCCATTTTGTGCAAAGATATATTTACTGCAGGCCTACACTGGTCCAGGCCCTGTGAGATACCACCTCTACATACAGGGGTTTGAATTTTGCATTTAAAATACAGCCAATTGAAACACAGCCTTTTTGTGCAAAGATATATTTACTGCAGGCCTACACTGGTTCAGGCCCTGTGAGATACTACCTCTACATACAGGGGTTTGAATTAGGCATTTGAAATACAGCCAATTGAAACACAGTCTTTTTGTGCAAAGATATATTTACTGCAGGCCTACACTGGTTCAGGCCCTCTGAGATACTACCTCTACATACAGGGGTTTGAATTAGGCATTTGAAATACAGCCATTTGAAATACAGCCATTTTGTGCAAAGATATATTTTCTGCAGGCCTACACTGGTTCAGGCCCTGTGAGATACTACCTCTACATACAGGGGTTTGAATTCGGCATTTGAAATACAGCCATTTGAAATACAGCCATTTTGTGCAAAGATATATTTATTGCAGGCCTACACTGGTTCAGGCCCTGTGAGATGCCGCCTCTACATACAGGGGTTTGAATTAGGAATTTGAAATACAGCAATTTGAAATACAACCATTTTGTTCAAAGATATATTTACTTCAGGCCTACAGAGGTTCAGGCCCTCTGAAATACTACTTCTACATACAGGGGTTTGAATTCGGCATTTATAATACAGTCATTTGAAATACAGCCTTTTTGTGCAAAGATATATTTACTGCAGGCCTACACTGGTTCAGGCCCTTTGACATACTACCTCTACATTCAGGGGTTTGAATTAGGCATTTAAAACACAGCCATTTTGTGCAAAGATATATTTACTTCAGGCCTACAGAGGTTCAGGCCCTGTGAGATACCACCTCTACATACAGGGATTTGAATCAGGCATTTGAAATACAGCCATTTGAAATAGAGCCATTTTGTGCAAAGATATATTTACTGCTAGCCTACACTGGTTCAGGCCCTGTTAGATACTACCTCTACATACAGGGGTTTGAATTTTGCATTTGAAATACAGCCATTTGAAATACAGCCATTTTGTGCAAAGATATATTTACTGCAGGCCTACACTGGTTCAGGCCCTGTGAGATACCACCTCCAAATACAGGGGTTTGAATTCGGCATTTGAAATACAGCCATTTGAAATACAGCCATTTTGTGCAAAGATATATTTACTTCAGGCCTACAGAGGTTCAGGCCCTGAGAGATACCACCTCTACATACAGGGGTTTGAATTAGGCATTTGAAATACAGCCTTTTTAAATACAGCCATTTTGTGCAAAGATATATTTACTTCAGGCCTACAGAGGTTCAGTCCCTCTGAGATACTACCTCTACATACCGGGATTTGAATTAGGCATTTGAAATACAGCCATTTGAAATAGAGCCATTTTGTGCAAAGATATATTTACTGCTAGCCTACACTGGTTCAGGCCCTCTGAGATACTACCTCTACATACAGGGGTTGGAATTAGGCATTTGAAATACAGCCATTTGAAATAGTGCCATTTTGTGCAAAGATATATTTACTGCAGGCCTACAGAGGTTCAGGCCCTCTGAGATACTACCTCTACATACAGGGGTTTGAATTAGGCATTTGAAATACAGCCATTTGAAATACAGCCATTTTGTGCAAAGATATATTTTCTGCAGGCCTACACTGGTTCAGGCCCTGTGAGATACTACCTCTACATACAGGGGTTTGAATTCGGCATTTGAAATACAGCAATTTGAAATACAGCCATTTTGTGCAAAGATATATTTATTGCAGGCCTACACTGGTTCAGGCCCTGTGAGATGCCGCCTCTGCATACAGGGGTTTGAATTAGGAATTTGAAATACAGCAATTTGAAATACAACCATTTTGTTCAAAGATATATTTACTTCAGGCCTACAGAGGTTCAGGCCCTCTGAAATACTACCTCTACATACAGGGGTTTGAATTCGGCATTTGAAATACAGTCATTTGAAATACAGCCTTTTTGTGCAAAGATATATTTACTGCAGGCCTACACTGGTTCAGGCCCTGTGACATACTACCTCTACATACAGGGGTTTGAATTAGGCATTTAAAATACAGCCATTTTGTGCAAAGATATATTTACTTCAGGCCTACAGAGGTTCAGGCCCTGTGAGATACCACCTCTACATACAGGGGTTTGAATTAGGCATTTGAAATACAGCCTTTTGAAATACAGCCATTTTGTGCAAAGATATATTTACTTCAGGCCTACAGAGTTTCAGGCCCTCTGAGATACTACCTCTACATACAGGGATTTGAATCAGGCATTTGAAATACAGCCATTTTAAATAGAGCCATTTTGTGCAAAGATATATTTACTGCTAGCCTACACTGGTTCAGGCCCTGTTAGATACTACCTCTACATACAGGGGTTTGAATTTTGCATTTGAAATACAGCCATTTGAAATACAGCCATTTTGTGCAAAGATATATTTACTGCAGGCCTACACTGGTTCAGGCCCTGTGAGATACCACCTCTACATACAGGGGTTTGAATTTTGCATTTGAACTACAGCCATTTGAAATACAGCCATTTTGTGCAAAGATATATTTACTGCAGACCTACTAAGGTTCAAGCCCTCTGAGATACTACCTCTACATACAGGGGTTTGAATTAGGCATTTAAAATATATAGCCATTTGAAATACAGCTTTTTTTGTGCAAAGATATATTTACTTCAGGCCTACACTGGTTCAGGCCCTGTGAGATACCACCTCTACATACAGGGGTTTGAATTAGGCATTTCAAATAGAGCCATTTGAAATACAGCCATTTTGTGCAAAGATATATTTACTTCAGGCCTACAGAGGTTCAGGCCCTCTGAGATACTACCTCTACATACAGGGATTTGAATTAGGCATTTGAAATACAGCCATTTGAAATTGAGCCATTTTGTGCAAAGATATATTTACTGCAGGCCTACACTGGTTCAGGCCCTGTGAGATACCACCTCTACATACAGGGGTTTTAATTTGGCATTTGAAATACAGCCTTTTGAAATACAGCCATTTTGTGCAAAGATATATTTACTGCAGGCCTACAGAGGTTCAGGCCCTCTCAGATACTACCTCTACATACAGGGGTTTGAATTAGACATTTGAAATGCTGCCATTTTAAATACAGCCTTTTTTGTGCAAAGATATATTTACTTCAGGCCTACAGAGGTTCAGGCCCTCTGAGATACTACCTCTACATACAGGGATTTGAATTAGGCATTTGAAATACAGCCATTTGAAATTGAGCCATTTTGTGCAAAGATATATTTACTGCAGGCCTACACTGGTTCAGGCCCTGTTAGATACCACCTCTACATACAGGGGTTTAAATTTGTCATTTGAAATACAGCCATTTGAAATGCAGCCTTTTTTGTGCAAAGATATATTTACTTCAGGCCTACAGAGGTTCAGGCCCTGTGAGATACCACCTCTACATACAGGGGTTTGAATTGGGCATTTGAAATACAGCCTTTTTGTGCAAAGATATATTGTCACGGCTGAGGATGGGGGAAATCCTCAGCCGTGCGATGCGAGATGCTGTTGGCCTACTCGGCCATGAGAACAGGATAGGGAGCAGGTCACCTCCTAACAGCGTCCCTACCCTGACCCTAACTCCTACCTGCATGGGCCGACCTTAAAGGTAGGAGGACCCATGCGCAGGAACCTCGGATCCCTAACTCACCCTCCGTCCGGTCCCTGCGCTAGGAGTCAGGGTAAGGCTACCTACTCCTCCTAGGCACGGAGGAGCAGGAGTCTCACTGGCCAAGCTGTTGGGAAAAAGGGGAACCAAAACAGACTAACGGAAATGGCAGGTGAACTAAGTAGTTCAACCAACCTGCCACAGAATAGCTGACTGGATCCCTGAGAATACACAGAATCCAGAACCATTAGCTGCACAAACCAAACGAAGGAAGGACCCATCAGAACATCAGATGGACATCTCACACAACATGACATAAAACATAAAGTGACATTTTCTTTATGACCACAGGGGTGGCTCTCACAGGCAGGTAGAAACACAGGAGGCTGCTCCAGCCAGCATGACTGAAGCAACCTACTGAGCCATGCAAAAGTGAGAGGCTTTATAGGCCAAGAAGCCACACCCCACAGTCGGACACAGCCAGTGACACACAGACACACTGGGAAGGGGAGTTAACCCTTCCAGCACCACAGAAGGGAAAAACACTACATAAAAGGGAAGTGCACATAATACATACAACGTGCATAACATACACACACATACCTAACATAAAGGTTGCTAGGTGTGACCGCATGCCAAAGCAGCAAGCTGCCTAGCACCGCTCAGGCTGCTTAGCTGACAATGCTGAACACAACTAGTTGCCCGCGGCAACCACAAGTGAGACCACAAACAGCGACCCTCACCTGTGTTTGAACACACAAACTAAAACCGCAGGCAACCCCATGCGGTAAGGAGTCACGGACATAGCCATGGCCGTGACATATATTTACTTCAGGCCTACAGAGGTTCAGGCCCTGTAAGATACTACCTCTACATACAGGGATTTCAAATAGGTTTTTGAAATACAGCCATTTGAAATACAGCCATTTTGAGCAAAGATATATTTACTTCAGGCCTACAGAGGTTCAGGCCCTCTGAGATACTACCTCTACATATAGGGATTTGAATTAGGCATTTTAAATACAGCCATTTTGGGCAAAAATCTTTTTTTATTGAGGCCTAGTCTGGTTCAGGCTGTGTGAGATACACCCTTTACATACTGTTGTTCTATTCTAATATTAATTAAACACCCATTTATGGCAAGATCCTAAATTAAAAAAATATGAGGAGAGCGTCAAATAAGGGACGTGGCCCAGGTCGTGGTTCTTGCTCTTGGAGCTTCTGTTGCAGGGAGAGGACGTGGTCGATCTGTGCCAGCTACACGCACAAGTGAAACCCCTTCCTCAGGTGCGAGTAGGCGACAAATCCTACAGCGGTATTTGGTCGGGCCTAATGCTGCTCTACGAATGGTGAGGCCTAAACAAGTACAGGCGATAGTAGATTGGGTTGCTGACAGTGGTTCCAGTTCCTTCACATTGTCTCCCACCCAGTCTCCTGCTGAAAGACCACAGTTGACACCTGCAGCCGATGTCCATCAGTCTTTCAACTCACCCCCTTGCAAAGCAGACAAGTCATGCAGCAGTCTCTTCTGCTTTTTGATGACTCTGTTAGCAGGGTTTCCAGGGCCATCCACCTAGCCCTGCCCCAGAAGTAGAAGAGATTGAGTGCACCGATGCCCAAGCACTTATGTTTCAAGATGAGTTCATGGGAGGACCACCGCAGCACGTCTCGGATGATGACGAAGCACAGGTACAAACTGCTGTGGCTTTTGAAAGTGTGCAGCCCGAAAAGAAGGCCAGGGGTGAAGACTGGGTGGAAGATGATGTGGAGGACGATGATGTCCAAGACCACACATTGAATCACGGTCATGCAAGTGACCTGTGTAGTTCAGAGGAAGAGGCGGTGGTCGCACAGAGCCACCAGCACAGCAGAAGAGGGAGTAGGGTGCAAAAGCGGAGCTGCCGTCCCCTAGACAGAACGCCTGCTACTGCCCCGAGCACACCAAAGCCAGCTCCAAGGAGTTCCCTGGCATGGCAGTTCTTCAGACAATGTGCTGACGACAAGACACGAGTGGTTTGCACGTTGTGCAATCAGAGCCTGAAGCGAGGCATAAACATTCTCAACCTGAGCACAACCTGCATGACCAGGCATCTAAGTGGAAAGCACGAGCTGCAGTGGAGAAGACACCTCAAAAACCAAGAAAGGTCTTTCGCTCCTCCTGCTTCCTCTTCTGCTGCAGTCTCGGCCTTTTCATTCACCTCTGGAGTGACAGTGAAACCTGCCACCCCGCAAATAGAGGATCTGCCAGCAACACCACCACCTGGGTCACCAAGCATCTCCACAATGTCCCACGGAAGCGTTCAGCTCTCCATCTCCCAAACACTGGAGCGGAAGAGGAAGTAGCCCCCTACCCACCTGCGATCCCTGGCCATAAATGCCAGCATTTCAAAATTACTGGCCTTTGAAATGCTGTCATTCCGTCTGGTCGACATGGAGAGTTTTAAAAGCCTTATGGTGGTGGCTGTCCCACAGTACGTCGTGCCCAGCCGCCACTACTTTTTCAGGCGTGCCATCCCTTCCCTGCACAACCAAGTAGGCAACAAAATCAGGTGAGCACTGCTCAACGCCATCTGTGGCAAGGTCCACCTGACTACGGATACGTGGACCAGTAAGCACAGTCAGGGACATTATATCTTCCTAACAGCACACTGGGTAAATGCAGTGGCGGCTGGGCCTGAGGCGGATAGCAGTTTGGCGCATGTCCTTCCACCACAGAGGATTGCAGGGTGCTTCAGTTTGCCTCCTGTTGCTTCCTCCTCCTATTCCGCTTCCTCATCCTCTACCAGCTCCTCATCCGGTCAGCGTAACACCTTCACCACCAACTTCAGCACAGCCAGGGGTAAAAGACATCAGGCAGTTTTAAAACTTATCTGTTTGGGGGACAAACCACATCCCTTGCCTGGTGCATGTGCTGAATTTGGTCTTGCAGAGATTCCTTAAAAATTACCCCGACATGTCTGAGCTGCTGCATAAAGTGCGGGCCGTCTGTGCACGCTTTAGGCGTTCTCACTCTGCTGCTGCTCGCCTGTCAGCGCTGCAGCGTAACTTCGGCCTTCCCGCTCACTGCCTCATATGCGATGTGCCCACAAGGTGGAACTCCACCTTGCACATGCTGGCCAGACTGTGCGAGCAGTAGCAGGCGATAGTGGAGTTTCAGCTGCAGCACGCACGGGTGAGTCGCTCGGCGGAACAGCACCACTTCACCACCAATGACTGGGCCTCCATGCGAGACCTGTGTTTCCTTGTTGCGCAATGTATTAATCGCATTGCGATTGCAACTTAGTCAAATTTGTGACACTGCAACTTCAGAATGAATCTAAGATGGATGCTGTCCTTGCTTTTTGATAGGAGGTGGGAGGGTCTGGGAGGGAGGGTATGCTGATTGGCTGGAATGTGTCTGCTGACTGTGAGGGGTCAAAGTTTGCTCAATGATGATGTATAGGGGGCGGACCGAACATCGCATATGTTTGCCCGCCGCGGCGAACGCGAACAAGCTATGTTCGCCGGGAACTGTTCGCCGGCGAATAGTTCTGGACATCTCTACTTGGGATAACTATGGCCCCCGCCACACTAAACACCCGCTCTGATGCCACACTACTGGCCGGGCAGGACAGCTTTTCCAGGGCAAACTCAGCCAGTTGCGGCCACAAATCCAGTTTGGCTGCCCAGTAGTCCAGCGGATCTTCAATGATGGCTGGCAGGGTGCACTCCAAGTATGTCACCTTCTGCTGGTTCAGGTTCTGCTCTATGTCTAGCTGCTGGTGAGTAGTTTCTTCACTATGCAGGTGAAGAAAGCTGCTCATCAGTGACTCTAGACTCAGGCTCCTACTGATGGAGCTGGTACTGCTCCTACCACCCCACCCCCCATCCCAGCAGCCATGGCAGTGGAGTCAGACCTGCTAGAGGATGGACTATGGCACAGATAAGCAGCAGCCAACTGAATACATAGGATGTCTATATAGTAATTCAGTTTGTCCTCCCTCTCAGCCGGTAGCAATGGTTTAATATAGTGGAGAGCCAGTAGTCATCCCTCTGCCGAATGGTACAATTCGGCTGTCACTACACAAGCAAGTGAGCATGCATCGGGCCTTTTGCACAAGGGACTCGGAGAGACTCGCTACCTCCATACTGCCACGATGTGTCTGGATCATCTTCCTCATCTTCCTTATCTTCCTCTTGCTCCTCCATCTGCTCCTGCTCATCCTCTCCTGTCACCTATGCAGAAAAACCACCCATTTTGCTACACATTGCTTGTGCTTCAATGTCCTCCTCCTCCTCCAGTTCAGCCCGCACAGGGATCATGTCCTCCAGTCTCCTGACCAGCCAGATTTACCAGCATGTTTTCCAGGATATGAATCAGTAGATTGACGCTGTTCATATCGTAGTCCTGGCGACTGACGAATAAAGTGTCCTCCTCAAAGGCCACGAGCAAACGGCAGGTGTCATGCATGAGCTGCCACTGGCTAACATCGAAGTTACACATGGGAGTACGGTACCTCTGTCTGCCGGTGTCATAAAAAAATTGTTTATAGCCTTTCTCCAACATATGGAGGGTGGAATTCCAACGGAAACGTTGCATATCAGCCTATGTTAAGCGACGCCATTCTGCCGCTGTAGCTCAAGGAGGGTGTGCTTGGTGGTGTACGAGTGGCTAAAGTGCATGTAAAGTTTCCTGGCCATTTTTAGGATTTCTTGCAGATGGGTGGAAGACTTGAAACGCTTGACAACCAGATTGAACACATGCGCCATGCAGGGTGCATGGCTCAGCCCTCCTTGACGCAGCGCCAACACCATGTTCTTCCTGTTGTCAGTCACCATGGTTCAGATTTTGAGTTGTAGCGTAAAAAGCCAGAATTCAATTTCTTGATGAAGGACGTGGAGCACTTCCTCCCCTCTGTGACTCTGTTCGCTCAGGCAAACTAGGTGCACAACGGTGTGACACCGCCGTGCCTTGCACATGTCGTATGCTGATAAAGCACTGTGAATTGTCCCTGCAGTGGAGGCTGAGGACAAGGTGGAGGATGAGGAGGCAGAGGCGGATATTGTCGCAGGACCAACAGCGTGAGAACGTGAAGGTGGAAGCCACGACACCTGGCGAAATTGCTGGTTTGGCTGGGCAGGAACCATATTTATCCAGTGTGCGGTAAAGGACATATATTGTCCTTGACCGTAGTTACAGCTCCACACATCGGTGCTGCCGTGCACTTTGGCAGACACCGACAGGCTCAAGGACTGGACCACCTTTTGTTCTACATATGTGTGCAGTGCTGGTACTGCCTTTTTGGCAAATAAATAACAGCTTGGGACTCTCCACCTTGGCTCGGCACAAGCCATCAGTTCTCTGAAAGGTCCAGAATCCACCACTTTGAAAGGGAGGGACTGCAGTACCAGCAACTTGGCCAGGAGCACATTCAGCTTCTGCGCCGTTGGATGAGTGCACGCATACTGTTGTCTCTTGGCAATCGCTTCTGTGATCGATTGCTGACGGAAAGACTGATTAGGAGCAGGAGGAGCAGGAACATCAGGATCAGCAGATGATGGAAAGGACAGTCAGCTCCCTTCGGCTTAGGTGGTGGAGCCTCGACTGCCTGAAATCGGGTGCGTGCCACTGGGTGATGCAGCTGGACCACCACATTGGAGCCACGGTTCTCCCAGGCCACTTTATGCTTATGCTGCATATGTAGACGCAGGGCCGTAGTGCCAACATTGGCACCCTGGCCACGCTTTATCTTCTGCCCACAGATTCGACAAATGGCCATGTTCACCTCTCCGGCGGCTTAACAAAAAATGCCATACCGCCGAGTGGGTGATTTTACCCCCAATGCTCTGCACTGCCTCCGTGAATCCCTGCTCCACTACTTTCCGGGTTGGTAGGCTCCTGCAAAGTGTGTGGTCTACCCCGGGCACGTTTGGCTTCCGACCTCCCACTGCTGCCATCCTGCTGACTCCCGGCCACGCTACCGAATTGCTGGCTCCACCGCTGCCTCACGCGCAAGCTGCCACCCTCTTCTCCCGATGATGATGAAGCACCTTTGTCACCCGGCTCCCAATTGCGGTCAGCTAAATCATCTAGTACTGTCTGCACATCACTAATGTCCTCCTCAACGGTCTTTAGGCCAGGAGCCTGACTGCTCGAAAAACCAGCTCCCATGCCACTGTCCTCATCACTACTTGCCCACCTATTGGAGGAAGCGGCGGATGTCTCCTCTGGATCTTGGCTGGGCAGTAGCTGCTGACTGTCCTTGTCCTCTGTGTATAGTGGAGCTGATCCCACAGCATATAGTACTTCTGTGGATGGGGAAAAAAGGACAGAGGCAGGTTGAGGACAGGTGAAGGCACAGGGCCTGCTCCCAGGCCATGCCAACTAAGGATTGTGTCTGAAGAACCCACCGACTTTTGGCAGGGGGTATCTGATGCCGAAGTCGAAGATCGAGTCAACCATTCAAGAACCGCTGGGTTGCTGGTCAAGACACAACCGCTAGCTGACACTGGGAGCTCAGGCCTCTCGAAGTGACCCCTGCTGCCATGGCCCCTTACTCTGCTGCGACCTGTGCCTGCACCAGAAACATTTAGGCCTGTGCCCCTCACCTGTGCAGGGCCTATCACTTCTCTGTCTGACATACTGTTAGATGAAATAAGTAAATAAAAAGGAAATTAATACACACCAAAAAGGGCTTTCATTTTCTCACTTTACCTCACAACGGCTAATAAGCCCTTTTTCTTTTTTTCCACTAATACACGCCAAAAAGAGACTTTAGAACATATAACTTTGGCCGTGAACGGCAAATATATATATATTTTTGCCATTAATACAGGCCAAAAAGGGCTGTAATTTTATCACTTCAACACACAACCGCTAATAGGCCCCTTTTTTCCCCCCACTAATACACGACAAAAAAAGGCTTTAGAACATATATATAACTGCACCACTCAAGGGCTAATAAGATCCCAATAACGAACGGTTTGCTGAAATTACAGTTGGATTGCAAACCTGAAATGAGCAGCAGTATAATGGCAATTTGGATCCGCAGTCAGTGCAGCAAGGTGTAATAGGATTGTTCCTATTACCCAGGCTGTAAACACCCCTATTGAACCCTTTTTTGCTTCAATACTGTGTAATAATTCCTCCCTATCCTTTCCCTACACTTTTAATGCTCTTTCCCTGACCTTCTATTAAGCAAAATATAAGTTTTCAAGTCTTTCCTAGCACCTTCCCTAGCGCCTGCACTAAGTGCACTGGAAAATGGCTGAATCCAAGATGGCTGAGGCTATTTATAGGCCTGTGATATCACAGGACTGGCTGGCTGCATGCATGGCATGGTAGGTGATCCCTCGTTCCCAGAGTTACTTGCTCCATGTCCTAACGTACAACAGCCATTTTAGGAAAAAATGCGATTTGTTACCACAAAGCATGAGGAAATTTGGATTTGGTGGGAAACTAATAATTCCTAAAATTCGGATTGAATTCCACTTCGTTAGCATCGATTCACTCATCTCTACTGGCTAAGTATCTTGCAGTAAGGCTAATTGTATGCCATTAGTTCCCTAAAGGCAGCAGAATCCATTAAATGGAACGGCAGCAACTGAACTCCCAGCAACTCAGCCAGATGGGAGTTAGGCCTCTTGCACACGAACGTTGTACATCCGTTCGGTGCAGTGGGGACCGCAATTTTCAGTCCTGAATGCACAGGCACTGGATGGATTGAGACCCATTCAACTTGAATGGGTCTGTGATCTGTCCGCACTGCAAAAAAATAGAACAAGTTACATTTTTTTGCGTAGTGCTTCCGTGGTGTTCCGATCCGTGCTTTCGTTCTGAATCTTCATGATTACGGACCTATTCAGTTGAATGGGTCTGCACCCGTGAGGCGGAGTGCACACAGGTCGGTACCCGTGTATTGCAGACCTGCCATATGCGGGCCTCAATACGGCCACGTGTACACAACATTCGATTGCAAGAGGCCTTAAGCTTGAAAACCATCAAATTGCTGGTTGTATAGTTTTTTTCTAGTCCCACATTCCGTTATCTATGGCTGATGATGGAGCAGAGTAGGGTGAGAAGTCGTCTGAGCAGGAGACAAGGACATTGTACTACATGTGGTCGCGGCCTGGCTATTGCAAAGGTGACAGGAGAAGAACACATTTGTTCCACTAGCTTGGCAGACAGTTCTATTATTTTCAAAGGATCTAGTTATGCTGCTTTATGTGCTTCAATAGAACCGCGGTGCCTAAGTTTGTGTTTAAACGCCCATGGCTAATTGTAAATCTCAAAATTTCATCAGAGCTCTGAATCCAATCAGGCTATGAAAACACTCCAAAGTAACAAGCAGACAGTGGGCCCCTACGCAGGGGGAGGGGAGAGTATACTTATTTAAAATATAACTTTTAATGTGGTCTAGAATATGCAGAATAATAAGACTCACTACACAATATAGACATACATACACAAAAAAGGCCAACTTAATGGTACCTTGTGGCTGGTATAGACAAAAAATCTGCTCCGTCCGTGAGAGACGTGAACAGTCTTACCAGACCCTTTGTAGATGATGGGTTAGGTCCTTGATGATGGTAGCCAGGAAACACTGGGTGTATATCGTGCGGGAGCTAGTGCATCTGCTGTATAGCCGTGTAGATGGAGCAATAGGACTGCACCTAAATAACGCTATCAAGGTGAAGGGGGCTATTATGCTACTACCTATCTACACGGAGCACTTGCCCTAGAAAGGGCGACCCCGTCTGGTAGCCTTCCCCTATCTTGGACCTAGGACCTAGGTTATATAGGTGCAGTCCTATTGCTCCATCTACACGGCTATACAGCAGATGCACTAGCTCCCGCACGGTATACACCCAATGTTTCCTGTCTCCCGTCATCAAGGACCTAACCCATCATCTACAAAGGGTCTGGTAAGACTGTTCACGTCTCTCACAGACGGAGCATATTTTTTGTCTATACCAGCCACAAGGTACCATTAAGTTGGCCTTTTTTGTGTATGTATTTCTATATTGTGTAGTGAGTCTTATTATTCTGCATATTCTAGACCACATTAAAAGTTATATTTTAAATAAGTATACTCCCCCCTCCCCCTGCGTAGGGGCCCACTGTCTAATTGTAAATCTACACATCTTGCATATGGTGATGTTTTTATCATATAGCACTGTGGATGAAAATTGCCAGGTAGGGGATATTCACACAGATCTAGTTGGTGCTGCTACTGCTGTTTGCACTACTACCCCCAATCTGCTCTTTTATTTACCAGACATTTTATTATGAGGCCTATAAATAAAAAGTCATTTTATTATGAGGCCTATAAATGAAAAGTCATGGGTTTGGTACACAGATTATTAAAGGGTACCAGTACCAGTAAAATTGAAAGTGTTTTTTTTTTCTGTAATTTAAAGAATGGCACAATTAAATGTCCCTCCTCTTCTACAAGCACACTGCACACTAGTATTGACAATTTACAATGGTAATAATGCAGTTTTTGCAGTAAATTGCATAATCTATAACTGATCTATGATCCGAAGCTTGATTCTCTCAACACTAGACAGGGCTAATAGCCCTCTGTAGTGCCTACCATTGTGTCACTACTAATCATTAGTGGTCTAGTGTTATTTTGAGTCATTGGTGACAGCGGAGCGAGAACTGCAGAGGAAGAAGATATTACAGTACTTACCCTTCCATTCTGCTGTCTCCGTTGTGTGTGATGATGCCAGCACCTCTACCTCCGGATAGACATGCCAGCGGCTTTGCTCACAGCGGCAGAGTGCTGAAGCCAGCAGTAGCACTAAGGCTACATGCACACAGACACACTGTCAGTTTTTCATGGCCATTTTGCATCAGTGTGTGCATCAATTTTCTGGCCATATGCCTGTATTTAATGTCCGTTTTTAATCAGTTTTCCATAAAATTTTCATGACCCCCATCATGCCCATAATGTCCTCCATAATGCCCCCATTTAGGCACCCAGCTAATATAATGCCCCCATAGTGTAACTTTTTTTTTTTTACTGCCCCAAGCTTTAATAATGCCCCCAATGTAGGCACCCAACTTGAATAATTTCCACATGGTATAAATAATGCCCCCATAGTGGACCCAGCTATTTTTTTTTAGTTAATTTGACATCAAAAAAACTCACCTCATCCACTTGCTCTCGCTGCAGCAGTCTCTTCTATCTTCATTAAACAAGACCTGCCAAAGGACCTGCGACGTGCGTGATGATGTCACTTTACGCTCCCACATGGTAACGTCATCATGCATATTGCAGGTCCTTCAGCAGGTCCTGTTCAATGAAGCGAGAAGAGACTGCTGTAGTGCGAGCAAGTGGATGAGGTGAGGTTTTTGTCTTAACCCCAAAATGGCCATGTTGTTAAAGTGTACCTGACTTTAACGGCCTTCAGAAGGGTGCACTCTTGTCCAAGCGGCCATTGAAAAACGGTTCCAATGATTTCAATGTGTGTCCTATTTTTGGACAGACACTATTCACTGGCTGTTAAAAGAACAGCCATGTGAATAGCCCGATAGATTTTCATTGGTGCAAAAAATGGCTGTGTGATGGCCGTTACTTAAACGGCCATCACACAGCCATTTTTCACTAAGTCAAATTTATTCAGTGACACTGTGGGTCCACACCCACTTTGTGATAGTTTATTGTCATTTTATCCAGAAGTGTGTGGCAATATACTCATAATATAAACGGTGCTAAAAATATTGAGATGACCAGTGTCATATCTAGTAGGGTATCCAAAAACTGCCTACGCTCTGTATTTAAATATTCTGGACCAGATTATACAACATAGCATTTCTCCTTACCAGTAGCCTTGCCATATATCCTATTCATTCTTGCATGTAGAGTTCTTTATTCGAAGGGGTAAAGAGTTAGCACAAATGAGAATAAATTTTTCCCATAAGGAACATGAGGTAAGCTTTATCTGCCAAAGACATCTGATTATTTTTCTACAGCTTACAAAATTATTCAGGGACACTGGGGCCTAATATAGAATTGGTTAATGATGAATATATTACTAGACCAGTGAAACAAATATTACAGAGTGAGTTTCATATTTCCACGGTAAATCCATTTTAATATGCTTTCTCTAGTCACTGTACAGTCATCAGTGAAGTGTATTGTTAGGAAGATATTAATACTGAAAAAAAAAAACGTCTGTCAAACATGATTATAAAGTCTGCTAACCACTGGACAGTATAACCCGAGCAGACTGTACAAGGAATCATTAGTATGTAATAAAGTAAATTTCATCTAGCCAATACATTAGATCTGCACAGTGCAGTCCAGGGACCCATCCATCATGGGCTACTACTGTTAAAAACTGAGTAGCACAGGGGCCCAGAAGGATTGTACTCTGGCTGGGGATTTTAAAATTAGCATCCAGCATTTCCTCCTCCCAGATACACTCTCCAAGATATCTGATAGATTACAATAGGGTATATCTGTATGATAGATTGGTGCACTGTGATTGGATAATAGCTAATTACCATATTTTTCACCCCATAAGACGCAAAAGTGGGGGGGAAATGCCCCTGCGTCCTATGGGGCGAATACTAATGAGCACTTCCATTATGGAAGTGCTGATTAGTACCGGACCAGGAAGCGGTGAAGGCTCTGTACTCACCACTTTCTGGTCCTCGGCTGTCGGCTGTGCAGTGGATGCGCACAGCGTAAGGGCGCTCTGTGACCTCACACTGTGTGTGCCAGTTCACAGCACAGCCGGCAGCAGGAGGAAGCAGATCATGGGTGGAGAGGAGCGGCAGTGTCCAGGAACAGGAGAGGCAAGTGGGTTTTTTATTTCATAAAACATGGCAATATGGGGATGATCTTTGGCAATATGGGGCGGATCTTTGACAATATGGGCTGATGTGAAGTAATATGGGGCTGATGTGAGGCAATATGAGGCTGATGTGAGGCAATATGGGGCTGCTGTGGGCTGATCTAAGGCAATGGAGGCTGCTGGGGGCTGATATGAGGCAAAGGGGGCCCTTATTTGAGGTCTGATTGGGGGTCATTCACATTGGGGTCTGACCTAAGGTCTAATTAAAAATATTTTTTTCTAATTGTCCCCCTCTAAAACCTACCTGCGTCTTATGGGCCGATGCGTCTTATAGGGAAAAAAATACGGTATGTAGTACCCTTGTCTTGTAGCAAAACTGATGAGACACAAGTAACCTGTCTAGCAAATCATTAACCCACTGCCAGATTTAATGCTAGCTACCCGAATCAACTGGCTCTGCCTACAGCAGAATAGCTGCCCTGATCAAAGCGATCCCTCTGTCAGGAACCTAACAAGATAACCCTGAGCGGTCCTGGCAAGCGCCCGACTGATGGTCCCCCCCCCCCCCATTCCCCCTTTAGGTCATTCTGGGAGCTGGCCCCATCATGTAAGGTTTAAGTAGGTGGTAGATTAGGACGGTCGTTAAGGGGTTAATTCTCTGGGGAACCTCCTTAGACAGGATGGGGGCGGTGCAGGAATCCTGAAGGTACATATACCCCTCCCCTGTTACGGCACTTCCTCTTGCAAGTGGAAGCAAAAATTGGAGAGGTATGCTCCCTCTTTGCTCTGTCCACTCCAAGCTTCCGCGGGAGTTGTGGCCTCAAGGGCTCCTGGCGAGTTTGCATGTGGAGGGTGAGGTTTGGCCTGCTCATTTGTGAGCGTTACCGGCTTTCCCCTGGCACCCTCCCCCCCTGCTCCTATTCACGGGGGATACCGCCGGCCCCGGCACTTAAGCAATGGGGCCGGCGGTATCCCCCGCCCCGCCCCCTCCCCGCTCCCCGCTCTCTGCTCCATTTTACTGAACTGGCCGGGAGCTGCCACATCATGCGAGCAGCCCCGGCGCTTAAGCAATGGTGCCAGCGGTAACTCCCGCCCCCCCTCCCCGCTCCACTTACAGGCATGGCCAGGAGCTGCCGTACTATGCGAGCAGCCTCACTGCCTAAGCGAGGGACCTGCGATCCGCACGGCAGCCCCCTCCCCTCCACCCCTCTACATTACAACCCTAATCTGACCTGCGCCCCTCTATTGATCGATCCGTAGGGACTCGCAGCGCCGCACCGTGGCCCTGCCCCTTCCCCTTTAGCCCCTACACGGCGCCTTTGGGCTGACAATTATGATCGGTGGTGGGGGCATAGGGAGTTTTTCACCCCCAACACTTGAGCATCCCTTACCGCCCCCCCCCCCCCACCACTTTCCCTCCCACTAGCAGTACTCATGGGGGTTCTGTGTACATGAGCAGCTTTTTATGTGGCCCCCTAGGCACCAAGGACCGGCTCCAGCACCACTGTGGCCCTAGCACCGCCCCTTACTGTAGCCAAATGGTTTTTTTACCCCCCCCCCCCCTCACCCTGGGCCCGGTCTTTTTGGCGGGACCCCTTATGTCAGGCAGTTACTGTGTAGCTTCTCCCTCCGCACTTTCCATACAAACTTCATGATAAAGTCTCTGCTGCCACCTACTGTGCCACATATATAATATTGCCTGTACAGCGGATTACTGGTGCCCCGTTTATTAATTTGGGCCCTCCTAAACCATGGGGCACTATGGGTCTCAGTTTTTGCCTGTTTGTATCTCCCTCCCTCCCCTCCAAACCCCCAGGAGCAGGGGTTGCTTTGTGTTTTTTCCTCCTTCTCGCAGGTGCCAGACGGCAAGGCCAAAGTGGGTCCCGCAAGCACCGGACCCATCGCCGCTTCTGGTGGAAGTAGTCGCCCCAGTTCCTCCAGGCGGTGCTCACTGTCGTCTTCTGATGGTATGTCGGGTGCGTCTGAGGAGTCTGGTCTGATGTTGCATTCAAAACCGTAAGAGGCAGGTGCCTACCATCCATTCAGCCTGGTCACTGTAGTGGCCCTTTGGGTTGCAGTTCCTGTACCTGCTACTTCGGTGGCGCCGTCCCTGATTATACTACGCCGGGTGAGTACCGATGCACACTCTTGGATGCGTGCACCCTAAAAAAAAATAAAAAAACCTTCCCCGAATCATTCTTATAGATCAGCGTTACGTAATTTCATGTGCTGTGTGGTTAAGTGCTTTGCCTCTGATACAGAAGGTCGTGGGTTCGGATCCCAGCAGAAACTTTTCAACGTTTTTGGGTTTATAACTCTTATATTTCTTTTAGCTTCTGCTTTATAGCAATGCAGTATATATAAAAAAAAAATTAAATTTTTTTTTTTTATAAATATAGTTAAAATTTGTTCATTGTCTAATGTACGGGGTTGTGAGTTCATATCCCCTTAGGAACTTTAGTGCTATATCCGCTCGTGTATCTCGTACGCTATATGCTCATTCTATAGTTGGTACGCTATGGGTTTTATTTTGTGATATATAGTGTCGCCGTATGTTTGTACTCTAGGCAGCTCTTATGGCTGTGTGGGTAAATGCTTATGGCAAGCTGGTAGCTCAAACATCCAGGCTTTCTGAGTTCAAACCGCTTTCAGCCTTAAAAAATAAATGAAAAAATAAAATGTTTACTTGTTTTCACGGAAGTTCACCAGCTGTTGTTATATACGGTGAGTTATTCTATACTGTGGTGTGTAAGGCTTTTACTGTCGGCGGGGGTTCAATTTCGGGTATTTGTTAACCCACGATCCAAAGGGTTTTATTTTATCAGGAGTATGGCGCGGTACGGCTTTAGCCATTGGTATAGTAACCCTCCTTGAGTATAGCGCCCACTGGTTGATTCCCGGTAGATGGATATAAAAAACAATTAATACATTTAAAAAAAAATAATAATAATAATAGTAATAAAAAAAAAAAAATAATAATAATAATAATAATAATAATAATAAATAAAATAATAATAAAATAGAGTATGATATAGATATACAAGGAATGACATAATATGCCGTGGTATTTCGCATATCCGTAATAATATAATAAACATAGTAGAGTATGGGTAGTGGTATATTCGGTTTCTTTCCTGTGTAAAGTAGTACTTCCTGTTGGGCTCCTATCTTTTGCACTATGCCGTAAAAAAAAAAAAAAAAAAAAATGTATTTAAAAATAAATAAATAAGGAAAAATAATAATAATCATTTAATTTGTTCTATTTGGGCTTTCAATACGGTCATATATGGCAGGGTTTTATTCATATATAGAGGGGCCAAAAAAAAAAAGGGGCATGAAAAGATATCCCTCTTGTGTAGTGGTTGCCATACTTGCTTCTAGTATACAAGGTTGGTGTTTGAATCCTGGCAAAAACATTCAGTAATAGAGATAACTTTGTATATTTACTATTTTCTAAGCTCTGTGCTATGATGCAGAAGCTGTGAGTTTATACAGCTCTCATAGCTGTGAGGGTAAATGCCTTGCCTTGGATGTGAGAGGTTGTGCGTTTGAATCCCAGGAGAAACTTTCGGACTCCCTCACTAATTTTTGCTTGTTTGTATTTCAATTGCCTCATGTCCAGTGTTATAGGAGTTGCAGTTCTGTGGGTTTCAATAGGGACGAATAAAGGGGGATACCCGCGATGTGTGCGGTACAAGAGGCCTTATTCTAGTGCAGCTGTGTTGTTCGACTCGGCGGTATTGGGCGCAGCGGTTGCAGGGTTTGTACGTGGCTCCGCTGCCTCTAGTTGGGTGTATATTGCAGGATCCGTGTCTCAGGTATAATCAGAAGTTAAGACGGAAGCGGATGTCCGGGTCCGTTCATTCGTCGCTCAGGGTAGAGCTTTAAAAAGATGCAAACACAATTCATGAAATTTCTTTAATCTGCAGCCTTTCAATTCTCGTTCTTATCTAGGTTTTGTAGCGGGTCAGACACACTGATTGGTCCTCTTAGGGGCCTTCACAGGCCGGCATGCTGACCCTTCAAAATATAATTTTCATTCATCGTTCCATTGTACGGTAGGCGATGCGGTTGTAATAAGTGAGTATTTACTTTGGTAAGTCATGTTTTGTCTCCTTCAGCCTTCTGTTTTGGCTGATTGATATTTCATCCAAGGTGTTTGTCTCTTCATTCTAGGCCGCACTGCGTTTGGGTTTTATCCTAGGTTTTGTATGGGGTAATAGTTCTATTGGGCTTAGGGCCCGTTTATACGTTACGATCCAGTGAATCTAAGTGGTGTGTACCTCCTCTCCGCCCAGTTTCAATCCGGCGGTTAGTTGGGTATTCGGTTTTGACTTTACTATGGTGGGGCTTCAATTCCTTTTCCTCTGCGTGGTTTTTTCATCTGCGGTTTTACATTTCACTTAAAAAAAAAATATATAATAATAATAAAATAAAAAATAAAGAAAATAGAATATATATAACTAATAAATAAATAAAAATGTCATTTGTATGGAATAGAGGTATTCTGTGGCTAGTTATATGATCGATCCTCTATGTGGTGGCTGCTCAGGCTAATTGTTTTTTCTTTCAGGTTCGTGGCGTTCGACGGTTTGCTGGTTGGCCTTTCGGATATCTTCCGTGGGTTCGGAGAGAGGACCACGGCCCGGTGGAAGTTTTTGGAACGGGATCCGGGATTCTAGGTGGTTGGTATAGAGTTGTGCCAGGGGCACGGTGATGCTGGAGACCCAGCTGAGATAATTTCCCTGGCCTATTCCGTAGATTTGGACCTCATGGTTCTTACGTATGTTTATCTCGGTCATTTTTAGGAGGTTGGTGATAATCTCCCAGGTGGGTTGTTTCTGGGCTATATATGGAATGCGTTGGGGATACAATACAAAGGTATAGATCAAGGGGTGGTAGTTTGTCACCGTTATCGGATGTTGCAGCTATATAGTGTAGTGCTTACAGCTGGATCAACGACCTCTCTAACCTTCTTTCTCTGGACGCAGGGGATTTCCTCTTTTCGTGGCTCAGTCCTGTAGGTAGATTTATGGGAGTTGTGTTACCTTCTTCTGAACCCTCTCCAGCTCCGGTATGTCTGCTTGTTTACGGGACACCAGAACTGTATACTGTCCTTCATGGTGGTTTGACTAGTATTTTAAATGGGGGTTGGGCTATGTTCTCCTCACGGGTTTCTATCCCCCGTTTTCATCAACCGGTTTTCTTATTGGCATTGGTTTTTGATGGTACATGTTGGCGTTTTGTATGTTAGTCGGTAATTACTTTTCCGGCCTGTAAGAAGGTTTTAAACAGACCCTGTTCCGCTGGGTGGTGGTCGGAGCCCCGTTTGGAGAACGGGTCTTCTCCGTGGTGGCATTTGAGTACAGCGGAGGGCATACTGTATATGGTGGGAGCAGATGGCGTGCTTGCCCGCTGGGAGTCCAGCTGTGGGCATACTGCTCTGATGATTACGGTTTAACTTGCCTGCTGGGAGTTCAGCGGTGGGCATACCGCTCTGATGATTACGGTTTAACTTGCCCGCTGGGAGTTCAGCGTTTGGCATACTGCTCTGATATTATGGTTTATTAAGGTTTGCCGCTTTAATAAAGAAGCTGTGGCCGATCACCATCCAGCAATAAAATGATACAGTTGTCTGTGTTGTTTGTTATGGGTCAAGGTTGGGTAAAGGGGCCAGAGGTGATTAAAGGTGTTTTCCGCTTCCCATGTTTCCTTGAATACCGGCAGTCTGGCAAGCGCCCGACTGTATAGGGAGGGTGCTTAGGGACTGATGGTCCTCCCCCCCCATTCCCCCTTTAGGTCATTCTGGGAGCTGGCCCCGTCATGTAAGGTTTAAGTAGGTGGTAGATTAGGACGGCCGTTAAGGGGTTAATTCTCTGGGGAACCTCCTTAGACAGGATGGGGGTGGTGCAGGAATCCTGAAGGTATATATACCCCTCCCCTGTTCCGGCACTTCCTCTTGCAAGTGGAAGCAAAAATTGGCCCTCCCTCCCCTTTTGCGGTTATCATTGAGAGGCGGGTCGAGGTGCGCGGTTATGATCAGTTATGGATACTTGGTTATTCTGTGTTGTTTTTCTATTTCTTCAGATCCCTCGCTGGGATTCCAGCAGTTTGGATATCGCTCCGATGATTTTGGTTTGGAGAGCTGCGAATTCTGGTCGAGTTTTTGAAGTCACAGCTGGCGGCATTTGAGTACGGCAGAGATATGGTGGGAGCAGATGGCGTGCTTGCCCGCTGGGAGTCCAGCTGTGGGCATACTGCTCTGATGATTACGGTTTAAATTGCCTGCTGGGAGTCCAGCGGTGGGCATACCGCTCTGATGATTACGGTTTAACTTGCCCGCTGGGAGTCCAGCGCTTGGCATACTGCTCTGATATTATGGTTTATTAAGGTTTGCCGCTTTAATAAAGAAGCTGTGGCCGATCACCATCCAGCAATAAAATGATACAGTTGTCTGTGTTGTTTGTTATGGGTCAAGGTTGGGTAAAGGGGCCAGAGGTGATTAAAGGTGTTTTCCCCTTCCCATGTTTCCCTGAATACCGGCAGTCCTGTGCGTAGAAAAGAATATATCTTGCGCTCACAGAGTAGTTACATTCAGTCAAGACGATGTCGTACTAGCCAGGTTCAGAAATAGAGTAGACAAACGTGAAAGCCAAAACAGTATCCAATAGCAATGTTTTAAACAAGCCAAGTCAAAACCAAGAGACCATCGGTACAGAGAGGCAAACCAAGGAGAATGGTCTCTAAACAGTACAAGGTCAAATACAGTAGTAAGGAAGGAGAAGACAGAGTATTCAGGTAAAAAAGCCAGATCAGAAACACAAGAATACTCACAATGAGCAGAGAGGACAGACAATGTGCAATCACTGATAAAAGGCAATCGCAGGGCAGGATTTACATAGAGTGTCAATCTCACTGATTGACCCTTAAGCCAAGCCACCTTCTGCTTCACTGCTCCAAAATAGGTGAATTTGTCAGGCTACCACATTCCCTACCTGTTTGCTTGACTTCTGGAGCAGAGACTTACATGTCTATGCAGACTACAGCCATAGATAGGGATGCAAGAAAAAGTTATTCCACTTAAACTATTAGTCACTATTCTACACCACAAGAGATGCTGACTGATAAACAAACTAAAACCAACACATGCAGAGGCACTCAAGCACTTCATAAATTAAATCTATTAGGACTAACTATATACTGGAGGTAAGAGCTGGCTGTCTATACAAAGAAAACAGCAGTCTGAGATGTTGAGCATTCTGCAGTGTTCAAGCTATGACCCCTGGATGGAGTAAGGGCCTCTGCACTGAGCTCAGAAGCACACTGAGCTCTGGAGCCAGCAAGTGAAGGAAAACACACCCACTTCCTTCATTTCCTCTAGCTCTCCTGATTGGTAAGGATGGGATTCCCCTAGTAAGAGTGAGTGGACAGCAATATTTTTAAAAGGGACACTCATGCTTCTAGGGTGGATAACTTGAACATTTTTAATCAAAGTGATTTACTGATTTGTTTAGAATCACCTAAAGTGACCTTTGAGAAGAAGTTGTTTAAAAGTTAGTGACCATTTCAGCTCCTGCATCCTAATGTAAAATCTTAAAAAGCCCCCCCCCCCCCTTCTAACCTTAGGCACCAAGGTCCAGCTGCTACTTCAGTAACTTTTTATAGCAACACATGCATCTTATGTATGAGAATAATGTATTCAATATGAGTTTAGATAGAAATAGTCAGGAGCCATTTGCTTAGGGCCCACCATTTAAAAGGCACCTGACCCAGACTGAATGATTGAACAAATAAATGGTTGTGGGTCATCAAATGGCCGGGTAGTCCAGTCAACCTATGGACAAGTGTGATGGTCCAGTATAGGATGAAAGCTGTCAATCAGTGGCAGGAGAGTGAGGAGCTCATGAATATTAGGACTCCTGAGTGTGTGCCCTATGTTCAGCCGCTGAGTATGCACCCAAGACCCTCAGTTAGGAGGTGGTCATTCTTTACAGAAAGAATTTGGCATTGATTTACGGACTGAAGTAATGTTCTACATTCTTCTTTAAAGTGTTTCTCTGCTTTGGAAAATCCCTACTTGTGATTTAGGTCCCATAGCAATAAGTAAATCACAATGTGTGTCCCTCACTGGAACTCCCAGCCGTCAGCACAAATCAGTGAAGTAATGTTCACTTTTCCTTCAGAACTTCCACAGAGGAAGTGAAGCATTAGATAATATTCATTCAGAACAATTAGGTGTCAATGGGTTGTCTGTTTAATGTGGGACAGAGCCTGTCCAGAGCGAGAGACGTTCTTTGTAACTGTTTCCTATTGTGGCTAAGGGCTAAGTGATTCTGCACAGGATACCTCTATGTTTTCAAGTAACTCATATTTCCCTAATAGGTGGAAAACATTTTTAAAACCAAACAACTTATTTAACCTATTCCCACAACACGCCATAAATGTATAACATTCCGTTTCCATATCATGTAGTACATTTATTGCATAGTGATGGCACCTGCTCACTTCCATCACCAACGGGTGTCTGTTGTAACATACAGCTGACTCCCTGCTGCAATGGTCAAGTTCAGAGCTAGAGATAATTCCAGCTGTTTAACCCTTTAGATGCTGTGGTCAGTAGTGACCATGACATCTGAACAATTTACAGAGGGAGAGGGCTCCCTCTCTACCCCATCAGGTACCCTGCAACATGATATTTTAAAATGAATTAACGTGGATAGCTCACCACCCTTCTCTGTATGGCAAAGGTGCTCTAGTCTGAAACTGATCACCCAATCAGTCAGAATGTGGATTGAAAATAGATAAGTATACGACTGGCACTCACTATGCAGGTCACATCAACAGCATTTAATCTCAATAAAATCAAACAGCAAGATTTAAACAGCAAGAATTCAATGCTAATCACACTATAAAATATAAATCACACTATTAAAACATCACAATTTCCGGAATGGTCTCTATAATATAATCACATATAAAATACCCCATAAAAAATATAGAAAATATGCAATCCACTTGTAGTGAAATCCTATATGTGGAATAAGATCTTCTATATATAACACTGCCTAATAAATGAAGATCCTTTCAACTGGATATGGTGCCCACGTTCCGCTTTTCTGACCTATATGGTCAGCAAATTCCGTATTAGTGTTTGGACAATGTTCCTTTAAATTTATTAAAAGTAATGTGCATCCAGACGGTTAGTGCTCCCAAGAGTCAGTCTATTTAAATTACAATGTCCACACTAGATTGCGGTCCGGTCCTTGTGGAGCAGAGCGCCTCTTTCAAAATTATGGTGGTAATAACAGCAGTGTCACCTGGTGGTCGGGGCTGTGGGGGGATGTCGCTTACCGGTATGTGTTAGTGCCCGGGAGTCCCGTTATCCAGCTCTCCACTCACCACCGCACAGCTGAAGCTGCTTCCCGGTGTCCTTGCTCTCTGGTATGTGTCACGTGATCTCCCCAGAGATATCGCGGGATTTGGTATCTTTGTAAATTAAATCTGGACTGGAATATATGTATTTTGTTCATTGCAGTATTAATGCGTTTTTCATGCGGTTTTTGGGCAACACATGTGTTTTTTCTGTATTTTCATCATATTGATGTGATTAATACAGGTAATAAAGGAAAAGTTGCTACCAGGTTGCTTTCCATTAAAGATGTAAAAAATGTATAAAAAAGTATAGAAAAGTGTATAAAAAATCCCAATAAAAATGAATAGCATATATCTAAAAAGGGAATATATACTGAAGTCTTATCTAAGGTCCATATTAATAGAGAAAAACAAATTCATAGAACTATAATATCAGCATAGTCATTCCATCATAATAACGTATTCCCCTTTAAATTTCTATGTTTTCTAAGTGGTCCAATGTATTGCAAGTAGAAACAGGGAAGTGGGCCTTTCACCAAGGGGGGTTCACAATGCCGATAAACAGCCAGACATGTGATCCCCCATTGGATGAAAGGCACACCGCCCTATCTCATAAGAAGCCAAAAATCTTTAGCTCCGCATTCAAGCCTGCTGGCATCATGCTTCCAAAGTCGTAAATCTTTTTAGATTCCGCTCTTGACATCTGCTCAATGTGGTTCCCACCTCTCCAATGTTTATCAATCCTCTCCAGGGCCACAAAAGTCAGCCCTGTGGGATCTTGTCCGTGGGCCTCTTTGAAGTGCCTTGAGAGTGAGTGTTTTAAATATCCTTTCTTGATGTTAGAAATATGTTCAGATATTCTCACTCTCAAGGCTCTTTTTGTTCGCCCAATGTATTGCCTAGAGCACGGACATTGGACGAGGTAGACCACACTAATTGAGTTACAC
This sequence comes from Bufo bufo, assembly GCF_905171765.1. Lineage (NCBI taxonomy): Eukaryota > Metazoa > Chordata > Amphibia > Anura > Bufonidae > Bufo > Bufo bufo. The sequence goes on from NC_053394.1 coordinate 113,900,224, forward strand.
GTAAGAAAGTGGTCTATCTCCCACATAAAAGAATTTTGGGTAGAGAGTGCCTTCTTAGTGTTTCTTGGAGCTTTAGTTGTTTTACAACAGATGCACTGGCCACATCTATAGAAACCCTTTAGGTTAATCCACCCACTAAGGCCTGGTGTTTTATTTCGTTTTGTCTTAATGGAAGGGGCCACTTTTATGCCCAAATTAGGCGCTTTCATGTACGTTATTTGTGGTCTTGGCGGCATTACTCTACCTATAATTTTATCCTGTAGTAGGTGATGCCAATGGCGTTTGACTATCTCTTCCACTTTTCTACGTTGTGTTGTATAAGGAATAATTATCCTAAATTGAGAGTCTACCTCATTCTTCTGAGCTGTCTTTACTGTCAATAACGAGCTCCTCGGTAACCTTCTTACTCTTTCTAATGATCCCTCTAATATTTTACTTGGATATTGTTTTCCCAGGAATTTGTCTCTCAAGCTTATGGCTTCCACTTCGAATTGTGCCTCTTCGGTACAGTTCCGTTTTAACCTACGAAATTGTCCGAAAGGCACATTCAATAGCCAATTTGGTAGATGACAACTTGAATGTAGAATAAATGCATTCCTAGCAGAAGGTTTCTGATAGGTCTTGCATACATATTTGTTACCTATTTTTGTAATTGACAAGTCCAAGAATTCCGTTTCTGTAGTGTTAGTATTCTAAATAAAGACCAAATTTAAGTCATTTTTATTTAGTTCGGATATAAACGTATTCAAAGTTTTGTGATCTCCCTTCCAAATTAAAATGACATTGTCTACGTCGCCAGAGCACCAGGTGGCCCCCTCTATATGGATCAATAGCCACCTGTTCCCATTGTGCTAGAAACAGGTTCGCATAGCTGGGGGCAAACCTGGTGCCCATGGCGGTTCCTCTAATCTGCAGATAAAAACTTCCCTCAAAATAAAAATAATTATGCTGTAAGATGTGTTTCATCCCCTCTAAAATGAACTCTGCATGTTGTATCTTCATTTCTCTATTCCTTTCAAGTTGTGCTTTTACGGCTCTTATGCCTAATTCATGATCTATCACCGTGTAGAGGGACTGGACGTCAAGAGCAGTTATTATCCAGTCCTCTCCCACGGTCAATCCTTCCAATATTTCAATAATTTGGGTAGTATCTTTAAGGTAAGATGTAGTGGTTTTCACCATAGGTTGTAACCACATATCCACATACCTCTAAAGATTAGATGTTAAGGAGCCAATGCCTGACACTTTGGGGCGGCCCGGAGGACTCTCCATGTCCTTATGAACCTTTGGAACGCAGTAGAAGACCGGGAGTCTCCCGGACGTCCCCATAATGAAATTAGATTCCTGTTTTGACAGGATGCCCGTTTGGACTCCTCTCTGACAGTATTCTCCTAACTTGTCGCCAAATTTTTCAGTGGGATCTGCTTCAAGTTTTTCGTATGTGGTACTGTCAGAGAGTTGTCTGGAGCACTCCTGTATGTATTTGGCAGTCTCGAGGATTACAATTGCCCCACCTTTATCAGCAGGGCGGATCGTAATACTGTCATTTTTCTGTAACTCCTTAATTGCTGATATTTCCCTATTAGACAGGTTTTTTTCTGTAGAATTTTTTCTCCTTTATTTTCCTCAGATCTACTTCTACATTTTTCTGAAAGCTACCAATTTCTGGGCCTTTTTTAGACGGGACTCCACCACACCATTCACCAAGATTAAAACTCAGACACTCACGATCACCAGAACACAACAGGAGAGCACAAACCCCACAGAAACACCAGTACAACCTGAGACATCACAATCATCACAACAGACAGGAAGAACTACACTATTTACCTCACCAGACACCTTCTCTGAGACAGAGAGACTATCAGAGAACTTCAACATTATACAATCAGAGGGAAACCCAGAACCAATTATATCACAACCACCAAATAGGAATAATAAGACACGGAGGGGAAGGAAAATGAAGGAATCACAGATAGGCACATTAAACATAACATAATTAATTTAAGTAGCACAGTGTTAACACCATCACAGAGCTCCCTACTGAATAAAGGATTGAAATTTGCACCTAGTGCACAGCTGAACAAATTTAGTACTTACATTGGGATTCAGAAATTCATTAGGAACATCTACCTAAAAAAATACTTCATAAAAAATCCGACCTCCACAACTCTACATATAGAGGATGGTTTTAAACATACTAATTTGAGGAACAAATCAAAGAAATTCCCGAGAAATGAAATAGGCCCAGAAATTGGTAGCCTTCAGAAAAATGTAGAAATAGATCTTAGGAAAATAAAAGAGAAAAAATTCTACAGAAAAACTGTCTAATAGGAAAATATCAGCAATTAAGGAGTTACAGAAAAATGACAGTATTACGATCCGCCCTGCCGATAAAGGTGGGGCGATTGTAATTCTCGAGACTGCCAAATACATACAGGAGTGCTCCAGACAACTCTCTGACAGTACCACATACGAAAAACTTGAAGCAGATCCCACTGAAAAATTTGGCGACAAGTTAGGAGAATACTGTCAGAGAGGAGTCCAAATGGGCATCCTGTCAAAACAGGAATCCAATTTCATTATAGGGACGCCCAGGAGACTCCCGGTCTTCTACTGCCTTCCAAAGGTTCATAAGGACCTGGAAAGTCCTCCGGGCCGCCCCATAGTGTCAGGCATTGGCTCCTTAACATCTAATCTTTAGAGGTATGTGGATATGTGGTTACAACCTATGGTGAAAACCACTACATCTTACCTTAGAGATACTACCCAAATTATTGAAATATTGCAAGGATTGACCGTGGGAGAGGACTGGATAATGACTACTCTTGACGTCCAGTCCCTCTACACGGTGATAGATCATGAATTACGCATAAGAGCCGTAAAAGCACAACTTGAAAGGAATAGAGAAATGAAGATACAACATGCAGAGTTCATTTTAGAGGGGATGAAACACATCTTACAGCATAATTATTTTTATTTTGAGGGAAGTTTTTATCTGCAGATTAGAGGAACCGCCATGGGCACCAGGTTTGCCCCCAGCTATGCGAACCTGTTTCTAGCACAATGGGAACAGGTGGCTATTGATCCATATAGAGGGGGCGACCTGGTGCTCTGGCGACATTATATAGACAATGTCATTTTAATTTGGAAGGGAGATCACAAACCTTTGAATACGTTTATATCCGAACTAAATAAAAATGACTTAAATTTGGTCTTTATTCAGAGTACTAACACTACAGAAACGGAATTCTTGGACTTGTCAATTACAAAAATAGGTAACAAATATGTATGCAAGACCTATCAGAAACCTTCTGCTAGGAATGCATTTATTCTACATTCAAGTTGTCATCTGCCAAATTGGCTATTGAATGTGCCCTTCGGACAGTTTCGTAGGTTAAAACGGAACTGTACCGAAGAGGCACAATTCAAAGTGGAAGCCATGAGCTTGAGAGACAAATTCCTGGCAAAACAATATCCAAGTAAAATATTAGAGGGATCATTGGAAAGGGTAAGAAGGTTACCGAGGAGCTCGTTATTGACAGTAAAGACAGCTCAGAAGAATGAGGTAGACTCTCAATTTAGGATAATTCTTCCTTATACAACACAACGTAGAAAAGTGGAAGAGATAGTCAAACGCCATTGGCATCACCTACTACAGGATAAAATTATAGGTAGAGTAATGCCGCCAAGACCACAAATAACGTACATGAAAGCGCCAAATTTGGGCATAAAAGTGGCCCTTTCCATTAAGACAAAACGAAATAAAACACTAGGCCTTAGTGGGTGGATTAACCTAAAGGGTTTCTATAGATGTGGCCAGTGCATCTGTTGTAAAACAACTAAAGCTCCAAGAAACACTAAGAAGGTACTCTCTACCCAAAAATTTTTTATATGGGAGATAGACCAGTTTCTTACGTTTAACTCAATCAGTGTGGTCTACCTCGTCCAATGTCCGTGCTCTAGGCAATACATTGGGCGAACAAAAAGAGCCTTGAGAGTGAGAATATCTGAACATATTTCTAACATCAAGAAAGGATATTTAAAACACTCACTCTCAAGGCACCTCAAAGAGGCCCAGGGACAAGATCCCACAGGGCTGACTTTTGTGGCCCTGGAGAGGATTGATAAACATTGGAGAGGTGGGAACCACATTGAGCGGATGTCAAGAGCGGAATCTAAACAGATTTACGACTTTGGAAGCATGATGCCAGCAGGCTTGAATGCGGAGCTAGAGATTTTTGGCTTCTTATGAGTTAGGGCGGTGTGCCTTTCATCCAATGGGGGATCACATGTCTGGCCGTTTATCGGCATTGTGACCCCCCCCTTGGTGAAAGGCCCACTTTCCCGTTTCTACTTGCAATACATTGGACCACTTTGAAAACATAGAAATTTAAAAGGGGAATACGTTATTATGATGGAATGACTATGCTGATATTATAATTCCATGAATTTGTTTTTCTCTATTAATATGGACCTTAGATAAGACTGCAGTATATATTCCCTTTTTAGATATATGCTATTCATTTTTATTGGGATTTTTTATACACTTTTCTATACTTTTTTATACATTTTTTACATCTTTAATGGGAAGCAACCTGGTAGCAACTTTTCCTTTATTACCTTTATTAATCACATCAATATGATGAAAATACAGAAAAAACGCATGTGTTGCCCAAAAACCGCATGAAAAACGCATTAATACCGCAATGAACAAAATACATATTCCAGTCCAGATTTTGAAGAGGACCTGTGGCAATATAAAAGGACGTGACGTTTTAGCAGGGATATAGCCACTGAGGAAGGGGAGTGAAGTCCCCGAAACGCGTCTGGCATTATATCCCTGCTTTGATAAAGAATCCGGACATGATTGGGACTATTTAAACAATCTTTAAAACTTGGAGCGCTCCATTTTTCTTGCTGTGAGTATAATCTCACCTGAATACCGGAACAAAGATACCAAATCCTGCGATATCTCTGGGGAGATCACGTGACACATACCAGAGAGCGAGGACGCCGGGAAGCAGCTTCAGCCGTGCGGTGGTGAGTGGAGAGCTGGATAACGGGACTGCCAGGCACTAACACATACTGGTAAGCGATATCCCCCCACAGCACTGACCACCAGGTGACACTGCTGTTATTACCACCATAATTTTGAAAGAGGCGCTCTGCTCCACAAGGACCGAACCGCAATCTAGTGTGGACATTGTAATTTAAATAGACGGACTCTTGGAAGCACTAACCGTCTGGATGCACATTACTTTTAATAAATTTAAAGGAACATTGTCCAAACGCTAATACGGAATTTGCTGACCATATAGGTCAGAAAAGCGGAACGTGGGCATAATATCCAGTTGAAAGGATCTTCATTTATTAGGCAGTGTTATATATAGAAGATCTTATCCCACATATAGGATTTCACTACAAGTGGATTGCATATTTTATATATTTTTTATGGGGTATTTTATATGTGATTATATCATAGAGACCATTACGGAAATTGTGATGTTTTAAAAAGTGTGATTTATATTTTATAGTGTGATTAGCATTGAATTCTTGCTGTTTAAATCTTGCTTTTTGATTTTATTGAGATTAAATGCTGTTCATGTGACCTGCATAGTGAGTGCCAGTCGTATACTAATCTATTTTCAACCCTGCAACATGAGCATGGGTCTGCCATGTACAATACCATAGTCCTTCGGGCCAGGGCCTTATAGGCCAAGCGTAAAACCAAAAGGTACAATACACTATTTAATGTATGCAGTTTATTGTACTATCGATAGGACCATTTCCACAGTCCTAGTTGGACCTAAAGAAAAAAGTAAAATTAAAAATTAAAATTTTTAAGTAAAAAATTGCTTTTTCATTTATACACTTATAATTGGTAAAAAAATAATAATAAGCTACGCACTCAATGACATGGTCCAGGCATAAGATTTTCGCAGGTCAGGGCCTGGCAGGATGATGTGAACATTGCCTGGCCCTTTCAATCAAGATGAGCAGGGTGCAGCAGGAGGAGGGAGAACGAAGCCACTAGTAATAGGGGCAACATCCCCATTGCTCCTACAGGCTCATTTGCCTAAAATAAAAGTTCTGTTTTCTCTAAAAGGAAGGCACCTAGGAAAAAGAGACTATAGGCGGGTTTACACGTACTGATCTAACAGTCGATTGTCGGAAAGGAAACGTTTCCTCCCCGACAGTTGGCTCCTCGTTCAGTGAAGGAGCCCGCGGCATTTACATGCAGCAATCTCTTTCACAGTATGAGGATGAGGGATTGCTATTGTGATTGCTCGTCCTCATACAGCTGCAGCTTCTGCCCAGAAACAATAATTAATGTGCCTGAGCGAACGACAGGATCATCTGATGAACGAGCATTGTCGACACATTTAAAAGAGCATTCGCAGGAAAGTTTGTTACTAATAAAATGCACGAATATCGGGCCGTGTAAATCCACCTTAACACAGTTAGATTGAGCTCATATTAGCACGTGTTTAATGTCAGCCAATTTAGTAATAGTGATGAGCGGGAGCTGCCATATTCGATTTCGCGATATTTCGCGAATATTCGATTGAATATTCGTCTTATATTCGTCAAAATCGGATATTTGTCATTATTCTATTTATCGCGAATAATATGCGATTTAATTATTTGCGTATTGCGATTATTATTATTTTTTTACTGTATAAGGCAACTTTCCTATTGGTTGGCTTTGGCTATTGGCTAATATGTGTATTTTACGAATATTCGCTATATTGCTATATATTCTTGTTTTAGAATATGACGAATATTCTAAAAAACGAAGTTATAGCAATATAGCGAATATTCGTAAAATGCACATATAGACTGCAATTCAGCTAATATAGTGCTATAATCTTTTTTTTTATAGTCTAATTTTTGTTTTCTCTTCTGAACTTCAGATTTGGAAAAAATGTACACTATTAAAAAAAAATTCTATATCACTATATTAGCTAAATTGCAGTCTATATGTGTATTTTTTACGAATATTCGCAAACATGGTGGCTGCAAACATGGTGGAGGAGTTGGTCTTCTCCTATCAGACACCTGCTCCTACAGCCCAACTCCACTGCCACCCTCCATTACGCTCACCTCATTTGAAGTACACTCTGTTCGCATCTACTCTCCCTCCAACCTTCAAGTAGCAGTCATTTACCGCCCTCCAGGCCCAGCCACCATCTTTCTTGACCACTTTAACACCTGGCTACTACACTTTCTTTCTTCCGACATCCCCACTATCATCATGGGTGACTTCAACATCCCTATTGACACATGCCACTCGGCCGCCCCTAAACTCCTGTCACTCTCTTCCTCCTTCGGCCTATCCCAGTGGTCTTCAGCTCCCACCCACAGAGATGGTCACACTCTGGATCTGATCTTTACCCGCCTCTGCTCCCTATCTAACCTTTCTAATTCGCCTCTCCCCCTATCCGACCACAACCTACTCACCTTCTCTTCACTGGTCTCTTCTGCTGCTACCCCGGTCCACACACTACCACACCCCCGCAGGAACCTCAAACATCTCGACTTTTACTTGCTTTCTGACTCTCTTCTCCCACTCTCTACCATCTGTTGCCTCCAAGACCCAGATGCTGCTACCACCCTATATAACACCACAATAAGTACAGCTCTCGACACTGTTGCCCCCCTCACACACAACAAAATCCGGTAAAATCAACAGACAACCCTGGCACACCAACCTGACCAAAAAACTCAGACAAGCTTCCAGGGCTGCTGAGCGGCAATGGAAGAAATCCCATTCAAATGATCATTTCACCGCATACTAGCAATCCCTCCTCATATTCAAATCCTCACTCTCCAATGCAAAACAGGCCTACTTCTCATCTCTCATATTTTCCCTGTCACACAGCCCTAAACAACTTTTTAACACTTTTAACTCCCTTCTCCGTCCCCCAGTGCCCCCACCCTCTCCACTCTTCTCAGCTGAGGACTTTGCCAAATATTTCAAACAAAAGATAGTCCACATCAGAGAAGGCTTTACTGCACAGTCCCCACAGACCCTCTACACAACTGCTCGATCCTCTTCTCCCAAAACCCGCTTCTCCACCATTACAGAAGAAAAACTCTCCACTCTACTCTCCAAATCTCATCTGACCACCTGTGCACTTGACCCAATCCCATCCCACCTCATCCCTAACCTCACCACAGTGTTTATCCCAGCCCTAACTCATCTCTTCAACCTATCACTAAACTCTGGTGTCTTCCCCTCTGCTTTTAAACATGCTACCATTACACCCATCCTCAAAAAGCCTTCACTTGACCCATCTTCCTTGTCCAGTTATCGCCCCATATCACTTCTTCCGTATGCCTCAAAGCTACTTGAACAACATGTCCATTCAGAACTGTCCTCCCACCTCTCCTCCTGCTCCCTCTTTGACCGCCTACAATCTGGCTTCCGACCCCACCACTCCACCGAGACTGCCCTTACCAAAGTCACCAATGACCTACTGACAGCTAAAACCAAGAAACAATACTCTGTCCTCCTTCTCCTTGACCTGTCCTCTGCCTTCGACACTGTTGACCACTCCCTTCTGTTGCAAACTCTCTCATCTCTTGGCATCACTGACCTGGCCCTCTCCTGGATCACATCATACCTCACAGACCGGAGGTTTAGCGTCTCCCACTCCCGCACCACCTCCTCGTCTCATTCCCTCTCTGTTGGTGTCCCGCAAGGCTCTGTCCTAGGACCCCTGCTCTTCTCTATCTACACTTTTGGCCTGGGACAGCTCATAGAGTCCCATGGCTTTCAGTATCACTCCTATGCTGACGACACACAAATCTACCTCTCTGGTCCAGACATCACCACCTTACTATCAAGAATCCCACAATGTCTATCTTCTATATCATCCTTCTTCACCTCTCGCCTTCTTAAACTTAACATGGATAAGACAGAATTCATAATCTTTCCCCCATCTTGTTCAACCCCCCCAACAGACCTATCTATCATGATCAATGGCTGCACACTCTCCCCAGTCAACAAAGCCCGCTGCCTTGGAGTGACCTTGGATTCTGCCCTTTCCTTCCGACCGCACATCCAAGCCCTTTCCACCACCTGCCGCCTCCAACTCAAAAACATCTCCCGCATCCGTGCTTTCCTTAACTTTGAATCTGTGAAAATGCTTGTACATGCCCTCATTATCTCCCGCCTAGACTACTGCAACATCCTCCTCTGTGGCCTTCCATCTAACACTCTCGCACCCCTCCAATCTATCCTCAACTCTGCTGCCCGACTAATCCACCTCTCACCCTATTACTCCTCTGCCTCTCCCCTCTGCCAATCCCTTCACTGGCTCCCCATTGCCCAACGAATTCACTTCAAAGTACTAACAAATACATACAAGGCCGTCCATAACCTGTCCCCTCCCTACATCTCTGAGCTACTTTCCCGATACACCCCCACACGCACTCTCCGATCCTCACAAGACCTCCTTCTCTCCTCTCCTCTCATTGCCTCTTCCCACAATAGACTCCAAGATTTCTCCCGTGCATCCCCCATACTCTGGAACTCGTTACCCCAACATATCAGACTCTCACCTACAGTGGAATCCTTCAAAAGAAACTTGAAAACCCACCTCTTCAGACAAGCCTACAACCCGTGACCCTGCTGCCTCTATACCGCCATGACCAACTTAACCCGCACCTACTGTGTCCTTCTCCTATACCATGTAGATTGTGAGCCCTCACGGGCAGGGCCCTCTCTTCTTCTGTACCAGTCTGTAACTCGTCTTGTTCCTGCTTAGTGCACTTGTCTGTATTATGTATGTGCACCTTTTATCATATGTACAGTGCTATGGAATGAATGGCGCTTTAATAATAAAAAATAATAAATAATAATAATATATTGGTATAACTTAGTTTTTTAGAATATGACGAATATTCAAAAAAAAAAAAAAGTTATAGCATTCTAGCGAATATATTCGTTATTTTGAATATTCGTCTTTTTTTTTCAATCTGTACTGTTATTCCACTTTGGCATACTCCTCCCCGACAAGTGTCCCTGTCACCATGGGAACGCCTGTGGGTTAGAATATACCAACGGACCCACAAGAAAGAAGCAGAGAGGAATCATATTTTCAGATTTAAAAAAATGACAAATATTCGATATAGCGAATATATAGCACTATATTCAAAATATTAGTGAATTAGCGAAGTTGCAATATTCGCGATTAATATTCGCTATTCAAATATTCGCGCTTAACACTACTGCTTATATACAAGAGAAGGAATGCCCCTAGCAGAACGCGCACTGCATCCACGGCTAGAAATACTGTGTCGTCCGACTCTGCTGTATAGAAAGACGTGAATTTATAAATAAAAAAATAATAATTATAATAATTTCCCTGAAAACAAAAATTTTATTCACTTGGCATCTCCAGTCCAGCTCTGCTTCATCAGTGAATATACAATAAAACAAATGATCAACGGGAAATATTTGTAAAATCATTAAGGAATATAAAGCAATCATCCCTCCCTGCTTTCTAAAAAAAAAAAAAAAAAAAATTAATATCGCTCTGGGTGGCAGGTTGGGCAGGATTTTGCGATATATCATTCTTGTTTTCATATATTTTACTCAAAATAACATAGAAAAAGATATGTAGTCTTGGCTATTTTAGAGATAATACAACCGGATCCGTTGATAACGGATGCAGACGGTTATATTATCCTAACAGAAGAGTTTTTTTCTGATCCATGACGAATCCAGCAAAAACGCTGGTGTGAAAGTAGCCATAGTTATGGCTTTTTCTGTGTCACATGGCAACCACAGCCCCGTCTGACCAGTTGATAATTTAACACCTGATGTTAATTAACTGGTGGATATCCAAATGGTCTGAACAATATAGGAATACATCATTTGTGTACTGGGCACATGGTGATGGGGTTAATGAGCCAATCAGTTCCATACCCCATTCACAGTGGGAAATAAAATAGTAACAGATCTGTCATCAGCAGCTTGTTGACTTTAAAAAAGTTTTTACTATTCTGTTTATATCATTTGGTGTGAGTATTAGGTCCATTCAGTCTAGGGTCCACTGTTGACCTTTTGATGTTATATCATAGACAGGACTACACTCTGTGATAGGCACTGACTTACCTCATTGCTGTAAAGTAATTTAGCACTTGCACTTTACGCATAATCATTGTAACTACCACACATTTGCGATCTGTTTGGCATTTTGAGTGTTCTTAAATGTCTGTGTGGCCAGTGGTCACAACTTTATTTTGTACCCATAAAAACATCTGTGATTTTGTATAAAATTTCGTTGCTTGAGTTGTGATTTGGAACCCATAGATCCATTTATCCCGTATTGGTTCTGCTATGTGTGATTATGGATCACTTATTTATTTAAAACAGGGAAACGTGGTTGGTTTATCTATATATCTTGTTGTTTCAGGATTTCCCTAAATGGATTTTCGTGCTAAGGAAAGTGACTGGCTGTCACAGGTCACTGCTATATTCAGGGATGGTGCTGCACCAGCAAATAACGCCGCTCAACCGGATGTATTTGAGACACAGAAATTACTTAAATATCTGTATAAAAGTCGCACTAAGACATGGTGGAACAAAGTCGCATTGGAGCAGTACCTAACACCACGGGGTCTTCGTGTACAGGTATATCCTTCATTCCCACTGGAAGATGACACACTAAAACTTAGATGGGAAGATGCCTGTAAGATCTGCTCCCGGACATTTCTAGAACTTCTAATAGGATATGAGAAGAAACATCTGGAGGAAATAGAAAAATCCATAAACCCTCTACAAGAGAAACTACGCACTCTTATAGATCCTGAGGCTTTGAATCGTTTTGAACAAGAATTGAATTCTGACCATACACGGTGGGATAAGGAAATTCAGGATATGAAGGCCAAAAAGTTCCAACGGGACATTGCGGATCATCAGCAAAGCAGGGTTTTCCGTTGGCAATACAAACGTAGATTTGGAACTTCTGGCAATAGTTCCTCAGCATCCATAAATAGTGGGATATCACAACAATCCCATAGATCCCAAACAAGATCCCAAACACGATCACAGGATGGACAGAGATCAGACATTCCACTCCAGGATGTGTCGAGACAATACCACACACGAACACCTGCGAAACATAAATACAAGCCTGAGGAGGATCGTGGTGGGGAACTAAAGGTAATTAATTTATCTGACATACCACTCACTGTGGCACAGATTGAGGTGTTATCACTCGGACTAACTTTTAGTCCGGTTTCCATCTATGATAACTTTACGGCAATAAAGGACACTTTCCTTTTTGCACGCAAATTAATCTATAAGAAACACTTCTCTAAAAATGACTCTGATGTCTTTTCAGCCCCGGAGGAATTGGAGGCGCTTCGAGCGCTAGAATCTCTGCTTCTGGAACAAGAGGTAGGCATGCCCAAATTCCCGCCCTTCACCCGTGGTCGGTCGACCACGTTTCCACCCTTGTCATGCAATTCCGCCATCGAGACTTTTGTCAAGATGGTGGTGCAGGAGTTGTACAGACTACCTGCTAGTAGGCCTTATGACAATGTGTCTAAAAATCAGCGATTGGCCATAAGAGAATTAAAAAATATGAAAAATGTGGTGATTAAACCAGCTGACAAGGGTGGAAACGTGGTCATTTGGCCTACGGATATGTATGAGATTGAGGTATTTAGGCAATTGCGGGATAGGATGTGTTATGAACGTTTATCAACCAATCCAACAGTTGGTTTTAAACTTCAATTGGAAGACATCTTATCAAGAGGGGTGGAAGACAATATTATTACCAAAACGGTATGTCAGAGTCTTATAGTCAAACATCCGGTCATTCCGACCCTATATTTATTACCGAAAGTTCATAAGTCCCCCACCAAACCTCCTGGGAGACCCATTGTCTCGGGCTGTGGTGGTCTGAATGAACCAGTGTGCCAATTTTTGGATTTCTATTTAAAACCATGCGTGGAGAGTTTACCTTCCTATATCCGCGATTCGACAGACGTGTTGAAACGTCTGGAGAACGTCAAAATGGAGGATAACATGTTTTTAATAACGTGTGATGTGGAATCGCTGTATACGTGTATAGCACACGATATAGGTTTGGAATCCTCCTGTTTCTTTTTGCGCACAAGAAATCTCCCACTGGATTTGATCGACCTCCTGATGAAGCTTCTAGACTATATACTGAGGCACAATTATTTTTTGTTTAAAGACCAACACTACTTACAATTGCGAGGAGTGGCGATGGGTGCGAAATGCGCACCCTCGTATGCAAATTTATTTTTGGGGAATTGGGAACGACAGTGGGTGCAGGCATCCATGGATGAATTTGATGGGGAGGTAATATCATGGATGAGATTTATTGACGATGTTTTGTTTATATGGCAGGGGTCACGGGTGTCTTTGGATTTATTTTTGGAAAAACTGAATGCGAATAATTGGAATATCCCTCTAACCAAAGTGGTAAGTCAAAAAGAAATTGATTTCCTAGACATCAACATTAAAGTAACAACTAATGGTGACCTAGAAACCTCGATCCATAGGAAATCGACTGCCGTCAACTCCCTGCTCCATGCGACTTCATTCCACCCCAAACATCAAAAAAACTCAATACCGATTGGTCAATTCTTGAGGGCAAGACGGATCTGTACTTCAAGAGGCGAATTTGAAAGGGAATCTGAAACCCTAAAAAACCGATTCACACAGCGGGGTTATAATCAAAGTGATATACAACGTGGTTATATGTGTGCCGCCGCCACATCAAGAGAATCTCTGTTATCTCCTAAGTCTCGGGTTGAACCAGAAATTCCTGTCACACGTATGATAACTAACTACAATACACAATGGCACAATATGAGAACAATCTTTAAAAGATTTTGGCCCATCCTTAAATCGGATGTGGATTTGGGGAAAATAATTACACCTACTCCCTTATTTGTGGCTAAACGCAGTAAGAATCTCAGGGACATTTTGGTGAGGAGTCACTATATACCATCAAAATCTGGATTCATCTTTGAATCCAAAGGTCCCAAATGGGGATGCGTACCATGTGGGCATTGCACCACATGTAAAGTAATCACTAAGACCAAGACATTTGAGGACTCCTCAGGCAACATGAGTTACAACATTGTTCATTTCATTAACTGCAGTGTCACAGGAATTATATATCACGCCACATGTCCATGTGGCCTGATATATATCGGTATGACGACCCGTGAATTTCGGGTTCGCATACAGGAACATCAAAAAGATATTCGGGCAGCTGCCAAAATTATGGATGGAGAAAGAGACAAACTTGTAAAATTAAAACCTATTGCAAAGCATTTCCGTCAGAAACACAACAACTGTTGGCAAGATTTTAAATTTAGGGGGATAGATAGGGTCTCCCTTGGTGCGCGCGGCGGTGATTTGTTCAAACGGTTGGAGCAGGTCGAAAGCAAGTGGATTGTCAAATTGAACACTCAGGTGCCATTTGGCCTGAATGATAAAATTCCATTTGCTTCATTTTTGTAGTGTGCAGCATCATCCCTGATATGTGGTGTTTTAGGTGTTTAGGATGTCTATGTTTTTAGGTCTCTCCAGCCGGGTTCATAGGGTGTGATGCTTGAACTATGTTCAATAATTAGATTTATTCTTTATTTACATATGTAGGATACATGCATATTGAGGCCGATCAATCGGAAAATCGTTCCCACCATATGGATATAATCATATATAGGGTCTATAGACCACTGGACCATCTGGTGAACTGTGATCAACTATTCATGTATATGTATCATATTATGAAATGTATTTATGCTTGTATGTTATAGACAGGTGTTGGTATAATAATGTTTTTTGATTTACAGAATACAAGTTTTTGTCTTTCATTTTTATAACACATGCATTGTCTGTTCTTGCCGGTGCTTTTGTACCCTGATTTGGCATGAGGGACAACATATTTATATAATATATTCTTGCACTATTGTATTCATCTATATAAATGATCATGTTAATTTGTATTTTTGCACGCTGTTATTCATATATTTTTGCACAATTATATTTGCTATATTATGATCATGTCAATTTGTACTTTTGCACAATGCGATTCATTTATGTAATGATCAAGTCAATCTGTATTTTTGTCATACGTAAGGGCAATCATATAGGGAAACTATCTATATAATAATGAATTATCTCACAGTATATATGTATGTATTATATATATTGTTTATATTTTTCATAGTACTATCACTAGTGGCAAAAGCCACTGCCGCTGAGGGTTTTTACACTTTTATTGTGTGTGGTCTATTTAGGATTTACTTCGTAATGTGGAATATTTATACATATTCATGTTGATATATATATATATATGTTTTTTTAGATATATGATGCATCAAATAATGTGTAGGGAGGCAACAATGTATCTATATGTGTATTTTGTAAGATGGAGAGCGCATTGATGAAGTATGGATCTATGACATTGCCCCTAACCAGTATGGAGCTCGTAGTGCGCACGTCTCTCTGCGCAGCCGCGGGTGCGCTGACGCGGTCCTGGCTCTGACGTAGGACGTTCTGTGCTCTAATGAGCGTAGCCGTCCTGCGTCATCGCTACGGCCGAGTACGCGGGCATCGGCGGTGTGCGGCGGTTCGTGCGCCATAACACATGAGGTGAGTGTATTATACCATACAGGTGAGCAACTTTGGGGATCCTGCTTCCTTATCAATGTGCTCCTCATCTATTGGTTAGGTGAACATGTGTTCGCCCACCTTGTGGATCATATATACCCGGCTGGGAAGTTGTATGTCATTACCCCTTGAAAAAGCTGACGGCGAAACGCGCGTCGGGGCACGGATTGTCAGTGCTGTGGTAGAGATTTTTGGTCAGTATGCCTCATCAACTTTTTACTATTCTGTTTATATAATTTGGTGTGAGTATTAGGTCCATTCAGTCTAGGGTCCACTGTTGACCTTTTGATGTTATATCATAGACAGGACTACACTCTGTGATAGGCACTGACTTACCTCATTGCTGTAAAGTAATTTAGCACTTGCACTTTACGCATAATCATTGTAACTACCACACATTTGCGATCTGTTTGGCATTTTAAGTGTTCTTAAATGTCTGTGTGGCCAGTGGTCACAACTTTATTTTGTACCCATAAAAACATCTGTGATTTTGTATAAAATTTCGTTGCTTGAGTTGTGATTTGGAACCCATAGATCCATTTATCCCGTATTGGTTCCACCATTTAAAAGGCACCTGACCCAGACTGAATGATTGAACAAATAAATGGTTGTGGGCAGGGCTGGCCTTAGGTGTTCAGGTGCCCTGTGCAAGCTACTCTTCCCACATGTCCCAGTATCATAGTGCCATCTTGGCCCCCCAAAGTGCCAGTATCATAGTGCCATTTCTCCCCCCAATGTGCCAGTATCATAGTGCTATCTCCCCCCCCAATGTGCCTGTATAAAGTGCCTCTCTCATTCCCACCCCCCATTTGCCAGTATCATAGTGCCAAACCCCCCAATGTGCCAGTATCAAGTGCCTCTCTCCTTCCTACCCCCCATGTGTCAGTATCATAGTGCCAAACCCCCCCATGTGGCAGTATAAAGTGCTTCACTCCCCCCATGTCCCAGTATCATAGTGCCATCTCGCCCCCCCCCCCAAAAAAAGTGCCATTATCAAGTGCCTCTCCCCTTTCCACCCCCCATGTGCCAGTATCATAGTGCCAACCCTCCTCCAAAAGTGCCAGTATCAAATGCCAAACCCCCCTATGTGCCAGAATCAAGTGCCTCTCTCCTTCCACCATGTCCCAGTATCATAGTGCCATCTCCCCCTCCCAAAAGTGCCAGTATCAAGTGCCTCTCTCCCCCCCCATGTCCCAGTATCATAGTGCCATTTCCCTGCCAAAAAAGTGCTGTTACAAGCTACATTCGCTCTGACCCTCTCACAGAGATTATTAACCCACCCATTTACCACCTCCTCACCTTAACGTTAATCTCTTACTCATCATTCCCCACACCAGCCGATCATTACGCTGTGCTTGGCAACTTGTAGCCTAATATTGAGACACATACCTACTACCCCCCCTTCTTCAACTTGTCACTTATCTCACAGGATGCTATACTCACTCACGAAAGGCCGGTTTAACTGGCTATCATCGATACTTATGCCTAAACATTCCATGTACTTGACTGTATTTGAATCCTTTTGTAATTACTTGCATGGCCTGCGTGCCTGTACCTGTACCTGTAACCCTGTTACTCTCTGTTCTTTATTGAAAACCAATAAAAAAGTTTAAATTAAAAAAAAATATATAAACACTGACCAAAAATATTAACACTTTTGGTTTTGCTCCCTTTTTGCATGAGCTGAAATTTAAAGATCTGAAACATTTTCTACATACACAAAAGACTCATTACTCTCAAATATTGTTCACAAATCTGTCTAAATCTGTGTTAGTGAGCACTTCTCCTTTGCCGAGATAATCCATCCCACCTCACAGGTGTGGCATATCAAGGTGCTGATTAGACAGCATGAATATTGCACAGTTGTGCCTTAGACTGCCCACATTAAAAGACCACTCTGAAATGTGCAGGAATGTCTACTAGGGCTGTTGCCCATGCAATGAATGTTCATTGCTCTACCATAAGCCATCTCCAAAGCCACCCGGACAGCTGCAGCAACAATCGGTTTGCATAACCAAAGAATTTCTGCACAAACTGTCAGAAACCGTCTCAGGGAAGCTCATCTGCATGCTCGTCGTCCTCAGCGGGGTCTGGACCGGACTACAGTTCGTCGTCGTAACTGAATTGCGTGGGCAAATGCTCATGAGGAGTCCTCAAACGTGTCTGGCACGTTGGAGAGTAGTTCTGTTCACGGATGAGTCCCGGTTTTCACTGTTCAGGGCAGATGGCAGACAGCGTGTGTGGCGTTGTGTCGGTGAGCGGTTTGCTGACGTCAAGGTTGTGGATTGAGTGGCCCATGGTGGCGGTGGGGTTATGGTATGGGCAGGCATATGTTATGGACAACGAGCATTTTTTTTAATGGCATTTTGAATGCACAGAGATATCTTGACGAGATACTGAGGCCCACTGTTGTGCTATTCATCCACGACCATCACCTCATGTTGCAGCATGATAATGCACAGCCCCATATTGCAAGGATCTGTACACAATTCCTGGAAGCTGAAAACATCCCAGTTCTTGCATGGCCAGCATACTCACCAGACACGTCACCTATTGAGCATGTTTAGGATGCTCTGGATCGGCGTATACGACAGCGTGTTCCAGTTCCTGCCAATATTCTGCAACTTCACACAGCTATTGAAGAGGAGTGGACCAACATTCCACAGGCCACAATCAAAAACCAGATCAACTCTATGCGACGGAGATGTGTTGTACTGCGTGAGGCAAATGGTGGCACACCAAATTCTGATTGGTTTTCTGATCTCCCCCCCCTCAGTAAGGCAAAACCATGCACATTTCAGAGTGGTCTTTATTGTGGGCAGTCTAAGGCACACCTGTGCAATATTCATGCTGTCTAATCAGAATCTTGATATGCCACACCTGTGAGGTGGGATGGATTATCTCGGCAAAGGAGAAGTGCTCACTAGCACAGAATTAGACAGATTTGTGAACAATATTTGAGAGTATAATAAATAGTATAACAGGGCACTCAAGAAACCGTGACCATGTGGTTGATACATTTAAGTGCTTTATTTATGATTATAATAAATCAAATGCTGAAATTCGATTATATATTCAATGAGATGTCGGCAGCGTCCCACCGAAACGAAGCAGGTAGCGGCGTCCCGCTACAAAATTACTTGCAAGTATAAGTTGGTTACCTTGTATTCGACCGAAGACTTTCCAGACTTTAGATCTTTTCCTCTCCCTTAATGTGCCCGTGGTTGTACGGCACAATGTATCAAGAGGTTTTTCCTCGACGGCTCTGTAGTTCTATTTCACGTCACTGCCAAGGTCCCCGGCTTACGGCCTTTGAATGAAAGACTCCGCAATGATGTTGTACCAGAGATTTTGCAGTGGTGTCATATCAGAGATTTCTCGTCGGGAGAGGTGTCCAAGTATAGTCTGTCAGATGGTCGATTTAAAGTGCTTAGATCTTTCAATAACAAGATAGGGGGTGTAGCACCAGTATTTGAGAGTAATTGGTCTTATGTAGAAAATGTTTCAGATCTTTGAGTTCAGCTCATGCATAATGGGAGAAAAACTGAAAGTGTTGCGTTTATATTTTTGGTCAGTGTAAAACAATAACCTATAAAAAAAATAAGCGCAATCGGCACTGCCCTGTCCAAACTATTCAAATATAACAATATTTATCTTGTGCGATAAACACTGTAACCAAAAAAAATTAATTACTAAAACTAGATGATTTACTTTTTTTGGCTATGGTGCATTCCCCCCAAAAATGTAATAAGTGATCATAAAAGTCTATGTACCCCAAAAAAATAACCCAATGATACTAATAAAGACTAAATATAAAAATAAAAATAAAAAAATAAAAATTCTTACGTATTAAGACATAACAGAAATTATGTCAATTTGGTATTGTCATATCGACCCACGGAATAAAGCTGTCATGTCATTTTTCACCCACGGCGTAAACCCAAAACCCAAAATTTTATTAAAGAATGGGGAATTGCTTTTTTTTTTATTTCACCCCATTATTCTTTCTCATTTTCAATAGTGCAATTAAAAGTTACAACTTGTCCTGCAAAAAAAAAAAACATAAGTCCACATATGGCTATCAGAACTAAAGATTTAGAGTTATGGATCTTGGAAAACAGAGGAAAAAACTAAAACGTAAAAATGAAAATGTAAAGGTTATTGTTTGTAGTATGGATAGCTCACTGCCTTATCAGTGTGGAGTAGGTGCTCTAGTCAAGACTGATCACCCTATCAGAAGCAACAGATAAACAAAGTAAATAGAATAAGTGTAACGGTCACGTACACACAAACAGAGGGGGGAGGATAGTGACCACTGCGCTCCACCCTCACCCCTGGCCCTGCCTACTTGCCTCACGAGTCCTGATGACAGGGGACAACTGGACGGCAGTCCCTAACTTAGGATACGTGCGGGAAGGACAGACAAGACAAATAACGGATAGTGAACGGACCGGGTCAAAACCAAGAGGACAACGCAGTACAGAGTGATAAGCAAAGAAAGGTCAGGAGAAGCCGGGGTCATAAATACCAGGAGAGTCGAGAAGTACCAAAGGAGTCCGTAAAGAATAGTCAGGTGGAATCCGAGGTCAATATACCAGGAAGGATGCGCAGTAAAGGAGGAGCTGGCAAAGGATCGTCAGGGAACAGGATCAGGTGAGTATTCAGTAGTCCAACAAATTGTCACGGAACCATGAACCAGACGTACAACAAGAGATAAGTGAAAATAAGAAGGCTTTATTGAAAATAAAGCTGTAAAGCAAAAGTCCAAACGGATGGTGAAACCGAGCAGAGTCTTTGCGAAGCCAGAGGTCAGGAACCAGAAGGGTAGTCAGACGAAGCCAGGATCAGGAACCAGCAGGGTAGTCAGACGAAGCCAGGATCAGGAACCAGCAGGGTAGTCAGACGAAGCCAGGATCAGGAACCAGCAGGGTAGTCAGACGAAGCCAGGATCAGGAACCAGCAGGGTAGTCAGACGAGGCCAGGATCAGGAACCAGAAGCAGCAGCAGTCTTAGAAGCATGTGAACACAAGAGGACCAAGCAAGGAACTGAAGCCACAGACCTCCTATATATATGAGCTAGGCATCCAGCTCCTCCCAGGGGAAGGAGGAGCCGCAGGGTGGAAGGCTACAAGAAACCCAGGACCCAAGATGGCCGCCAGCACATGTCAAACGAAGGAGAGCAGCAAGCAGGTAAGACCATGACAGTACCTCCCCCTCAAGGGCCCCTCCTCCGCGGAGCACAAAACGGTTTCTGAGGGAAGCGTGCGTGGAAGGCTCGGAGCAAGGCAGGAGCATGGACATCTGAGGAGGGAACCCAGGAACGCTCCTCTGGACCATAACCACGCCAATGGACCAAAAACTGCAACCGACCGCGGACCAGGCGTGAGTCCAGGATATTGCTCACCTCATATTCCTCACGATTGCCCACTTGGACCGGACGAGGCCGAGGAACCGAGGAAGTGAAACGATTACACACCAGTGGCTTCAACAGGGAGACATGAAACACGTTGGAGATCCGCATGCCAGGAGGAAGCGCAAGGGCATAGGCTACCGGGTTTACCCTGCGAAGCACTCGGAAGGGACCAACAAAGCGAGGCGCCAGCTTGGGAGTGGGCACTCGAAGGTTGAGGTTGCGGGTGGACAACCATACACGGTCTCCGACCTGGTAGGAAGGAGCAGGCGCTCGTCTGCGATCAGCCTGGAATCTCTGGCGCTGCGCAGAGACCTCAAGGGACTTCTGGATCTGTACCCAAGAAGCACGTAGGACGGAAAGGTGATCCTCCACAGCCGGAATATCCTGGGGAGAGAATACCTCCGGTAACACGGCAGGTTGGAACCCATAATTGGCCATGAAGGGAGACGTCCCAGAGGAAGAGTTCACCGCCGTGTTCCTGGCAAACTCAGCCCAAGGCAGGAGGTCAACCCAATTGTCTTGGTGATCGGAGACATAGCAACGAAGGAATTGCTCCAAGGCCTGATTGGATCGTTCTGCGGCCCCATTGGACTGAGGGTGGTAGGCCGAGGAGAAGGAGAGATGAATCCCCAACTGGGAGCAAAAGGCGCGCCAGAACCTGGACACAAACTGACTCCCCCGATCCGACACAATCTCCTTAGGCAAACCGTGCAACCGGAAGACCTCCCTGGCAAAAATCGTGGCCAACTCTTGTGCAGAGGGTAACTTCTTGAGAGGAACACAGTGGCACATTTTGGAAAACCGATCCACAATCATGAGAATGACCGTATGGCCTCGGGATGCAGGGAGGTCCACAATGAAATCCATCCCCAGGTGTGACCATGGGCGCTCCCCGGTGGCTATGGGTTGCAGAAGGCCCAACGGAAGGTGCCGAGGGGACTTACTCTGGGCACAAACGGAGCATGCCGCTACATATGCGGCGATGTCGGAACGTAGGGAAGGCCACCAGAACAGACGTGAAACAGCCCAGGACAGCTGATTCTTTCCAGGATGCCCCGCGGTCTTGGAGTTATGGTAGGTTCGCAACAACCGAGTGCGCAACTCCTCAGGCACAAAACATCTGCCGTTGGGTCTCCCAGAGGGAGCACCAGATTGAGCCGCCAAAATCTGCTCACCCAGGGGAGAGGTCAGGCTGGTGCGAATGGCGGCCAGGATCTGATTCGGAGGTATGACCGAAGTCGGAATCGACTCCTCCCTGGACAGCTCGGAGTACTGCCGTGATAAGGCATCCGCCCTGATGTTCTTGGAACCGGGTAGGTAGGAGACCACGTAATTAAAACGTGACAAGAACAGAGCCCATCTGGCCTGACGTGGTGTCAATCTCTTGGCCTCAGAAAGGTAGGTCAGATTCTTGTGGTCCGTCAGGATGAGAACCGGAACCACCGAACCCTCGAGCAAGTGCCTCCATTCTTTAAGGGCCTGCACGATGGCCAATAACTCCCTGTCACCAATCTGATAGTTGCACTCCGCGGAAGACAGTTTCCGGGAGTAAAACCCACAAGGAAGCAGAGGACCCTCTGGTGTTCTACGCTGAGACAGAAGGGCGCCTACTCCCGTCTCAGACGCGTCCACCTCGAGGACAAAGGGCAACCCAGGGTTGGGATGCGACAGAATCGGAGCCGACACAAAGGCGGACTTTAGGGCCTCAAAAGCTCGGATGGCCTCGAGCGGCCAGACCTGGGAATTACTGCCCTTCCTGGTCAGATCCGTGAGAGGCTTGGCCAGCATGGAAAAGTCCCTGATGAACTTCCGATAATAATTGGCGAAGCCCAAAAAGCGCTGCAGGGAACGAAGACCACTGGGCTGGGGCCACTGTAAGACAGCCGAAACCTTCTCAGGATCCATGGAGAACCCCTCAGCGGAAATGATGTAACCTAAGAAGGTTACCTGGGATCGGTGAAATTCGCATTTCTCAAGCTTACCGAACAGCTTGTTCTCTCGTAACCGTTGCAACACTCGTCTGACATCCAGAATGTGGGCCTCCATGGATTCAGAATATACCAAGATGTCATCCAAATAGACTACCACACACTGCTGCAACAGGTCACGGAAAACATCGTTGATGAATTCCTGAAAGACTGCGGGCGCATTGCACAACCCAAAGGGCATAACCAAGGATTCGTAATGACCGGTCCTGGTGTTAAACGCGGTCTTCCACTCATCGCCCGCCTTGATCCTTACCAGGTTATATGCCGCCCTCAGGTCGAGTTTGGTAAAGACCGTGGCCCCTTTAAGGCGATCGAACAGCTCGGAAATCAAGGGTATCGGGTAAGCGTTCTTGATCGTGATGCGATTGAGACCCCTGTAATCGATGCAAGGCCTCAACTCACCGCCCTTCTTTTTCACAAAGAAAAATCCAGCCCCTGCCGGGGACGAAGATTTGCGAATGTGTCCGCGTGAAAGCGCCTCCCTCACGTACTCCTCCATGGCCTCATTCTCCGCTACCGACAGTGGATAGACTTTGCCACGAGGAGGAACGGCACCAGATTGTAACTCTATGGCACAATCGTATGGGCGGTGCGGAGGTAGGGCAACCGCGCGCACCTTATCGAATACATCCCGGTACTCCTCGTATTCAGGAGGCAACAGAGAGTCCGAGGAAGTACACAGCAACTTGACAGACCCATGGATGCAACTAGCCCCACACTGCGGTGACCACGAGAGGATCTCGACCGATCTCCAATCGAAAGTCGGATTATGCTTCTGGAGCCAGGGGTACCCCAAGACCACCGAGTAGTGTGGAGACGAAATAACCTGGAGGCAGACCGACTCTCTGTGAACGGCACCAATGGCTATTCCCACTGGAAGGGTCTCATGAGTCACGTGTGGCGGCAGAAGGGGTCTGCCGTCTATCGCCTCAAGAGCCAGTGGGGAACCTCGAGCCTGCAGAGGAATGGAATTGGCGGCAGCGAACACACTATCAATGAACAAACCACCAGCACCAGAGTCCACCAACGCCTGGGTCGTCACCGAGCCCCCGACCCAGGAGAGGACAACAGTGATCAGTGGTTTGTCAACACGGGAAACCGGGGACGAGGAGACTCCACCCAAGATCTGCCCCCGACAGGATCTCAGGGTACGAGCGTTTCCCGGACGGTTCGGACATGCCAACCGAAAATGCCCACCGAGACCACAGTACATGCATCGGCCCTCGCGTCTCCGGAGTGCCCTCTCCCCCTCGGACAGGCGAGCAAACCCCAGCTGCATGGGTTCACCCCCAGACAAGTCATCCCCAGGAGGCGTGGGAGGAGAGGGAGGCACGGGTGGGACAGCAAACGTAGGCACCAATCTGTTAGAAGACCTCCGCAGGTTCTCCTTAAAGGAAGGTCTCTCCCTGAGTCTGGTGTCAATCAAAATCAGGAAAGAAATAAGAGACTCGAGCTCAACTGGTAGGTCCTTAGCTGCAACCTCATCCTTCAAGGCATCCGAGAGACCATGAGAGAAAGCAGCGACCAGAGCCTCATTATTCCAGCCCACCTCTGCTGCCAGGGTACGAAACTCAATGGCGTATTCAGCTACGGATCGTGAACCCTGTCTGATGGACATAAGGAGCTTCGCAGCAGAGGCAGCACGAGCCGGCACATCGAATACCTTCCGAAGAGAAGCAACAAAACCGGAAAACTCGGCAACCACCGGATTGTTGTTCTCCCATAAAGGGCTGGCCCAGGCCAAGGCCTTGTCCGAGAGCAGCGAGATCAAGAAGCCCACCTTTGATCTCTCAGTAGGAAAGGCATGTGGCAGCAACTCGAAATAAATGCCCACCTGGTTAAGGAAACCTCGGCACTGAGTTGGCTCTCCCCCAAAGCGCTGTGGAAGAGGGGCAGAACCGGTCATACCCCGAAACACCGCAGGCGCAACAACAGGTGTCGGGGTAGACTCTGGCGCAACAACCGGAGCGGCAGTAGGAGCGAGCCCAGGAGCGACAACCGACCCATCGGCAACGGGAGCGAAATGAGCCGTGCGTTCAAGCAGGGTTTGCAACGCCACAGCGAACCGACCCAACAGGTGATCCTGCTGATCAAGTCTGGCAACCAGCGTGGGTAGCGAGGATGGCCCTGTACCGTCAGAATTCATGGCTTGGTCCTAATGTCACGGAACCATGAACCAGACGTACAACAAGAGATAAGTGAAAATAAGAAGGCTTTATTGAAAATAAAGCTGTAAAGCAAAAGTCCAAACGGATGGTGAAACCGAGCAGAGTCTTTGCGAAGCCAGAGGTCAGGAACCAGAAGGGTAGTCAGACGAAGCCAGGATCAGGAACCAGCAGGGTAGTCAGACGAAGCCAGGATCAGGAACCAGCAGGGTAGTCAGACGAAGCCAGGATCAGGAACCAGCAGGGTAGTCAGACGAAGCCAGGATCAGGAACCAGCAGGGTAGTCAGACGAGGCCAGGATCAGGAACCAGAAGCAGCAGCAGTCTTAGAAGCATGTGAACACAAGAGGACCAAGCAAGGAACTGAAGCCACAGACCTCCTATATATATGAGCTAGGCATCCAGCTCCTCCCAGGGGAAGGAGGAGCCGCAGGGTGGAAGGCTACAAGAAACCCAGGACCCAAGATGGCCGCCAGCACATGTCAAACGAAGGAGAGCAGCAAGCAGGTAAGACCATGACACAAATAGCCAGGAACCTAGAATTAACAGGCAACCTGTGGCCAGCAGGCTGCCTGTATTTATAGTGGGGTCTGAGGGTCATGTGACGTGGCCAGCTTCACATGACCGTCAGACAGACAAGTCGAGCACCGAGTGATCAGCTCGGCGCTCAAGGAAGACCTAGGAGCAGGGAGCCTCCCAGCTAGTAAAGCCACCCTGGGAACGAGGTCAAACACAGATCCTCGCTCCCGAAGCTAAGCAGCAGGTCTGTGGCTGATGGGAGACCGAGTGCGCCTTCGGCACCCCGTTACAGTACCCCCCCTTTTACGAGGGGCCACCGGACCCAAGACTTCAGGCGATGGCCTTTCAGGGTGTTCTAAATGAAATTTTCGAACAAGTCTAGGAGCATGAACCTCCCTGGCAGGTACCCAAGATCTCTCTTCAGGTCCATACCCCTTCCAGTGAATCAGGTACTGCAAGGAATTACGCACCTTCCTGACATCCACTATTTTAGACACCACATACTCGACAGCATCATTAACAAGAACCGGCAGAGGCGAGGCTTTCGATGGTACTACCGGTTCAAAATATTTTTTAAGTAGAGATTTATGGAACACATTATGAATGTGGAATGACTCGGCAGCTCCAACCTAAATGATACCGGGTTAATCACCTCCGTGATCTTATATGGTCCAATAAAACGAGGAGCAAACTTTTTAGAATCTACCTTAAGAGAGAGATTCTTGGAGGACAACCATACCTTATCCCCAACCTGAAAATTCACCCCCCTTGAACGTCTCCTATTTGCCTTGAGTTTCTGAGAACTTTGAGCCTTTTCTAAGTTCGATTGAACCCGGGCCCAAACTGTGCACAGTTCAGAGGAGAGCCTATCCGCCTCAGGGTTAGAGGAGGAGACGGATGGCCCAGAATGAAAATGGGGATGGAAACCATGGTTACAAAAGAAAGGTGAAACCCCAGCAGAAGAATTGACACGGTTATTCAAAGCAAATTCAGCCAATGGAAGAAATTTCACCCATAATTGCTGGTCATCAGCAACATCCAACCTCAAGAATTGTTCCACAGACTGATTAAAGCGTTCAGTCTGCCCATTACTCTCAGGGTGGTAGGCAGAGGAAAAAGACAATGAAATTTTAAATTTTTGACAGAAGGCCCTCCAGAATTTGGACACAAACTGCACACCCCTGTCAGAAACAATATTTTCCGGGATACCATGCAATCAAACAATTTCTTTCACAAAAATAGACGCCAGGGTTTTGGCATTCGGGAGTTTAGACAGGGGAATGAAATGGACCATCTTGCTAAACCTATTGACCACTACCCAAACTACAGTCTTACCCAGGGCTTTTTTTCTCAGAGAAAAGGTGGTGGAACTCAGCCCCCCCCTCCCCTGGCCACGCCCCTACCTACCCCTATGACCGCCCCCTAAAACTGCCCCTTTAGAGAACAGGGATGCAAGTAAAATTGCCAGTGACGGTCGTGACAGCCAGGCTGCCAGTGCCCGCGGCCGCCGCCGCCCTAGTCCACACATGGGCAGCGCAGCCTGGCCTGGCCCCTTCCTTCCCTCCCAGTATAAAATGCCCCTATACAGAGCCCCCATATAAAATACCCCTCCTTTTTAGCCTCTGTAGATGTCCCTATAGTGCTACCCAATAATGTGCCAGTAATAAGTGCCCCAATAGATGCCCCCCAATCATGTACCAGTAAGATGTTCCCCCATATCATGTGCCAGTAAGATGTGCCCCCATAGATGCCCACCAATCATGTGCCAGTAGCCTAAGTGCCCCCCTATCATGTGCCAGCAGCCCCCCCATTAAGTGCCAGTAGCCCCCCTATCAAGTGCCAGTAGCCCCCCTATCAAGTGCCAGTAGCCCCCCTATCATGTGCCAGTAGCCCCCCTTATGTGCCAGTAGCCCAGTAGCCCCCCTTATGTGCCAGTAGCCCCCCTTATCCCTTATGTGCCAGTAGCCCCCCTTATGTGCCAGTAGCCCCCCTTATGTGCCAGCAGCCCCCCTTATGTCTGTTCCAGCCCAGCAGCCCCCCTTATGTCTGTGCCAGCAACCCCCCTTATGTGCCAGTAGCCAGTAGCACCCCTTATGTGCCAGCAGCCCCCCTTATGTCTGTTCCAGCCCAGCAGCCCCCCTTATGTGCCAGTAGCCCCCCTTATGTGTCAGCAGCCCCCCTTATGTCTGTTCCAGCCCAGCAGCCCCCCTTATGTCTGTGCCAGCAGCCCCCTTATGTCTGTGCCAGCAGCCCCCCTTATGTCTGTTCCAGAAGCCCCCCTTATGTGCCAGCAGCCCCCCTTATGTGCCAGTAGCCAGTAGCCCCCCTTATGTGCCAGCAGCCCCCCTTATGTGCCAGTAGCCAGTATCCCCGCTTATGTGCCAGCAGCTCCCCTTATGTCTGTGCCAGCCCAGCAGCCCCCCTTTTGTGCCAGGATTGTCATTTTTACATATAAAAAATTATAATAATAAACTTATACTTGCCTCCTCCAGGATGCGATGCAGGCCTCTTCCGGCCTGCGTCCCTCGCTGGCTCAGGCGGCGCGATGGCGTCATCGCGCCGCCTGCACCGGCCTCTGATAGGCTGCTGGCCTAGTGCTGGCAGCCTATCAGAGAAACAGGGAGGGGACACACTTCTCCCTGCCGTGTCGCATTACAGACATTTGTATTGCCGTCCTGAGGACGGCGATACAGATGAGATGACTTTGGAGATGAGTGAGCGCTTCCACAATGGAAGCGCAGCGCTCATCTCCTGCTGTGCCCTGGCAGCGCCCCCCTTCTGACAGCGCCCCGGGTGGCTGCCCGGCCCTGCAGTAACTAAAGGGGGGCGGGGCGAGTTGGCAGAAAATAGGTGGCGGAACGCCGTTCCGGGGCGTTCCGCCAGAAAAAAAGGCCTGGTCTTACCCACCGCCGGCGGTAGGTCAGTTATAAAGTACATCGAGATATGGGACCAGGGTCTACTGGGAATGGGTAGGGGTCGTAAGTTACCAGCAGGGCGAGTTCTAGGTGTCTTGGACCTGGCACAAACCTCACAGGCTGACACGTAGGACTTGACATCACTAGTTAGATTGGGCCACCAATAAGATCTAGAAACCAGATCCTTAGTGCCCTCAACACCCGGATGTCCACAAAAGGCAGAATCGTGACACTCACCCAACAGCTGGAGACAAAATTGTACGGGAACAAAAACTTATCTGTTGGGGTGGATACCGGTACCAGATGTTGTTCAGACCTAATGCGAGCCGAGATATCCTGGGTTAGAGCTGCTATGAAGATTTTTGCTGGTAGGATGGATTCAGGTGGTACCTCAGTAGGTTGAAAAGCATGGAAGCTCCGAGATAATGCGTCCGCCTTCACATTTTTACTTCCTGGCCTGAATGTAATGGAAAAATCAAAACGAGTAAAAAACAGTGCCCATCTGGCTTGACGGGGATTCAACCTCTTAGCAGACTCGAGAAACATAAGGTTTTTATGGTCAGTGACAACAGTTACACAATGCCTTGCCCCCTCCAGAAAATGCCTCCACTCCTCAAATGCCCATTTAATGGCCAGCAGCTCCCTATTCCCTATGTCGTAGTTTCTCTCCGTGGGAGAGAATTTCCTGGAGAAGAAGGCACATGGTCTCAGGTTAGTGAGGCTAGCAGGACCTTGTGAAAGGACTGCTCCTGCGCCGTCCTCGGACGCATCCACCTCCCCAATAAAAGGTCTCGATTGATCAGGAGGCTGGATCAGAATGGGAGTGCTACTGAATGCCTTTTTTAATTTTTCAAATGAAGAAATGGCCTCAGTAGACCAATTCTCCAAATCCGCCGCTTTCTTAGTAAGGTCGGTCAACGGTTTAGCAATTACGGAAAAATTCATAATAAATTTACGATAGTAATTGGCGAAACCTAAGAACCGTTGTAAGGCCTTTAAGGATGAAGGTCTTACCCAATTCCTTAATTGCTAGTACCTTACCAGGATCCATCTTGAAGGCGTGAGGAGTCAAAACATGCCCTAGAAACAGAATCTCCTGTACATCAAAGACACATTTCTCTTGCTTAGCAGATAGCTGATTCTCCCTCAACACCTCTAATACTTGCTTAACATGAGACACATGGGATTTGAAGTCAGGAGAGAATATCAAAATGTCGTCAAGATAGACAATAACAAATTTACCTAAGAACTCCCTAAGAATGTCATTCATGAAGTTTTGGAACACAGCTGGGGCATTGCTGAGTCCAAAAGGCATCACCTGATATTCAAAGTGTCCTGCCGGAGTATTGAACGCCGTCTTCCATTCGTCTCCCTCCTTGATTCGGATTAGATTGTATGCCCCTTTCAGGTCAATCTTGGAAAACCAGGTTGCCCCCAGTACCTGGTTAAATAAATCCGGACTCAATGGGAGGGAGTATCTATTCTGGACAGTGATTTTATTTAACCTCCGGTAATCAATACATGGCCTAAGACCACCATCTTTTTTCTTAACGAAGAAAGACCCTGCCCCCATAGGAGAGACAGAAGGTCTAATATGCCCTTTACCAAGGCTCTCCTTAATATAATCTTCCATGGCCTTGCGTTCGGGCTTAGAAAGATTATAAATTCGCCCCTCAGGAAACTTGGCCCCCTCTACTAGCTCTATAGTACAATCATAAGGTCTATGTGGGGGTAGAACCTCCGGGGTTGGTGATGAGAATACATCAGAATATTCCCTAACAACAGTGGGTAAAGTATCAGACTTTACTGAGACTCCAGCCTGTACCACGGACAAGCACGAGTCACACTTAGGCTCCCATCTCACCAACTCCCCCTTGGACCAATCTATAGTGGGGTTATGTAGTCGGAGCCAAGGCAACCCTAGTACCACCTCAGCCGGTAGGTTCTCCAGGACTAAAAGGGAACATCTCTCTGAGTGGCACACACCCACGGTTAGAGAAATCTCTGAGGTACATGAGCTCACCGTACCACCAATAAGAGGAGTAGCATCAATAGCCATGACATGGATAGGAGTTGGTAAAGCAAACATTGGAATATCCAATCTTACAGCGTACTCAGATTCAATAAAGCTGGACGCTGAGCCAGAATCAATAAAGGCCTTACCCAGCCATTTATCTACCTCCAGAGAAATCGTAATGGGTACCAAAAGCTTACATTTAGAAAGATCAGGGTGTACCTGGTCTTTAGGTTGCCTTGCCTTAGGAGACTTGACAGAGAGGACCTTCTTAGGACACTGGTTGATCCAATGGTCAGGATCTCCACAGTAAAAGTATTCTCCACGTCTGCGGCGAAGATTCCCTCGAGTCATGCCAACCTGCATGGGTTCCTCGGTGGAGACCTCAGCATTGTCTCTGGGATAGGCCTCTGGCTGGACCACCATCTGGGAAGAGAACTGTTGTTCCTGTCGTCTCTCTATAACCCGTTGGTCAAGTCGGACAACAAGGGTCATCATCTCCTCTAAGGTCTCTGGAAGTTGATAACTGACCAGAAGATCCTTTAAATTATCAGACAGACCTGACCTGAACTGACTCTTCAGGGCTGGTTCGTTCCATCCTGAGGGGACACACCACCTTCTGAATTGGGTGCAATAATCCTCCGCAGGTAGATTGCCCTGAACCAGTGCCTTTAGAGTCTCGGCTACTAGAGCCCTGTCTGGTTCATCATAGAGGGTACCCAGGGCCTGAAAGAACCCCTCCACAGAAGATAAACAACTGGCGCCAGCAGGTAAAGAGAACGCCCAGTCCTGGGGATCACCCTGTAGTCGGGAAATGATAATGCCCATGCGTTGACTCTCGGGGCCAGAGGACACGGGGCGCAAACGGAAGTAAAGTTTGCAATTCTCCTTAAAAGAGAGAAACTTCTTCCGGTCTCCAGAAAAGGGTTCTGGGAGCTTAATCTGGGGCTCAAAATGCATACTGGAAGCCTGAGGAGTGGAAGAACCTTGCCCTAACTCAAAAGAACTGAGTTTTTCCCCTAACTCCTGCACCATCTGCGTCAGATTAGAGACATGGTCAGTCAGGGTCACCAGAGGATTCATTATACAGTGGTTATTGGGCCTGTTAATCTGTAACGGTCGCGTACACACACACACACACAGGGGGAAGGGAAGTGACCACTGCGCTCCACCCTTACCCCTGGCCCTGCCTACTTGCCTCGCGAGTCCTAATGACAGGGGACAACTGGACGGCAATCCCTAGCTTGGAATAAGTGCAGGGATGACAGACAGACAAACAACAGAACGTGAACGGACCGAGTCAATACCAGGAAAGCTACAAAGTACAAATGGAGCAAGCAGAGAATTGTCAGGAGAAGCCGGGGTCATAAATACCAGGAGAGTCGTGAAGTACCAAAGGAGTCAGCAGAGGATCGTCAGGAGGAGGCCGGGGTCAGAATACAAGGAGAGCAGCAAAGTACACAAGGAGCAGGCAGAGGATCGTCAGGAATTACAGGCTTACTTAGGAATTTAGGTCCACACCCACTTCTTCCAAACACACCTGCTTGTCTAGTGAGACGCAGTAATGTCCCTCATACGACTGCTTAATAGTGATAAGCGGGAGGTGCCATATTTGACTTCGCAATATTTTGTGAATATTCGATTGAATATTCGTCTTATATTCGTTGAAATCGAATATTTGTCATTATTCTATTTATCGCGAATAATATGCAATTTAATTATTCGCGTATTGCGATTATTATTTTTTAACTGTATAAGCCAACTTTCCTATTGGTTGGCTTTGGCTATTGGGTAATATGTATATTTTACAAATATTCGCTATATTGCTATATATTCTTGTTTTAGAATATGACGAATATTCCAAAAAACAAAGTTATAGCAATATATCGAATATTCGTAAAATGCACATATAGACTGCAATTTAGCTAATATAGTGCTATAATCTTTTTTTTCATAGTCTAATTTTTTTTGTCTCTTCTGAACTTCAGATTTGGAAAAAATGTACACTATTAAAAAAAAAAAATATTCTATAGCACTATATTAACTAAATTGCAGTCTATATGTGTATTTAACGAATATTCGCTATATTGCTATAACTTTGTTTTTTAGAATATGCCGAATATGCCGAATATTCTAAAAAACAAAGTTAAAGCAATATAGCGAATATATTCGTTATTTAGAATATTTGCATTTTTTTTTCAATCTGTACTGTTATTCCACTTTGGCATACTCCTCCCCGACAAGCGTCCCCATCACCATGGGAACGCCTGTGGGTTAGAATATACCATCGGATCTGAGTTTTCACGATCTCAGGAAAAACTCAGATCCAATGGTATTTTCTAACCCACAGGCATTCCCATGGTGATGGGGACGCTTGTCTCGGAGGAGTATGCAAACAACTGTACAGATTGAAAAAAAAAAGGCGAATATTCTAAATAACGAATATATTCCCTATATTGCTATATATTAGTTTTTTAGAATATTCGTCATTTTTTTCAATATGAAAACATGATTCCTTCCTGCTGCTTGTGGGCCAATGACTCATTGACCCACAAGAAAGAAGCAGGGAGGAATCATGTTTTCAGATGTTAAAAAATGACGAATATTCGATATAGCAAATATATAGCACTATATTCAAAATATTCCCGAATTAGCGAAGTTGCGATATTCGCGATTAATATTCGCTATTTGAATATTCATGCTCAACACTATTTAGTAAGCATGTTTCTGATGACAGAAGCCCTTTAAAAAACATGGACAGAATTGCTGTTTTTGTCTCCTAACTTTTCCAAAAATTGTATTAAAAGAGATTAAAAAGTCATATCTACCCCACAATGGTACAAATAAAAACTATAACTCATCCTGAAAAGTATATAATGATTTTATGATGCAAAAGTAGTAAAACATGAAAAAAATATAAATTTGGTATTGCCATATTTGTATAAGTAGAATACAGATATCATATCATATATACTGAATGGTGAATGTCAGAATAGAAATTTTTGTCAACCTTACCTCCAAAAAATGAAATAAAAAGAGATGAAAAGTCATATACCCGAAAATAGTCCTCACCCAGCTATGAAAATGTTAGTTTATGGCAAGGCAAAATTAATGAAATTTTTTTATAGCTATGATTTCATTTATACCTCACAGTTAGAGATGAGCAAATTTCTGCTTATGAAATTCATTCACACTTCGTTTGTTGGTAAAAGGTGAATTGCGTTATGGATTCCGTTACCACAGACCATAACGCAGTTCTATGACGGAATGCATAAGGGAATGCCTTTAGAGGCATACCGTTATTTATTCTGTCATAATAAAAGTCTATGGGCTGCAAAACAGATGCGTCCCGTTTCCATTATGCAGGGGAGTCCTTTCCTGCATAACGGAAACGGGATGGATCCGTTATGCAGGTCATAGACTTCTATTATGACGAAATGAATAACGGAATGCCTCTAAAGGATTCTGTTTTGACTTCCATCTTATGGATTCTGTTATTTTCCGTTATAGCCATTTTATAACAGAAAGCCATAACGGAATCCAGAACGCAGATGTGAACCCACCCTTAGACGTATTTCAGATTAGTAAATGACCCCCAAAATGTATCAACCAGAATTTACCATTAATATAACGTACACTGTGTCATGAAGAAACATTTTCAGAATAACTTGGATCAGTAAAAGCATTCCAAAGTTATAACAGCATAAAGTGACACGTGTCAGATTAGAAAAATGGTGCTGCGTCCTGAAGGCTGTCATTAAGGGGTCAAGGAATCACAAAATGGTCACTTAAACTATGTTTTGGGGTAAGACGACACGGAGCGGTCAAGATCCGGTCAAGTCGTGGCCGTGCTGCGGTCAAGAACTGCGCAGCCAATTAGCTTGCAGCTGCTTTTTGTTTAACTAATGAAGACCTCTCTGTATAGTTGGTCTTCAATACCGTGCAACCATTAACAATGAAGACCGATGTGTTCTTCATTAGTCAGCTGTTTTTTTGACCGCAGCATGGCCGCAACCAGACCAGATGTAGACCACTTTGAGTGGTCGTGCGCTTATATTTTATCCATGTTCCTTCTACATAAAGACACATTTAGTTCCACAGTTTGGTTCCTCATTATTACCGTACATTCCATTTCTTATATGGTTAGCAATAAGAATCATCTCATGTTCCATCTCGAGTGCAGAAGGAATAGGCTTGGGTTTTGATAGTCTTCAGAACCATACTATATCTTTAATAAGCTAATATTGCTTAATTTTACAAACTGACCGGTTCCAGATTCATCTATCTTTTCATGTTGTGTGTTAACGCGGCTGCAGTTTGTTTGAAATTAAACCAGTGATTCCCACCACATGTTCTGCCGCTGCCAGATAATATTACCGCTTCAAAGCCCAACACAAGCTTCTTTGAAGTATCTTATGCTAGCAGCCACTCCTGAATGAATTTCACAATGTAAATGTACCCAGAGGGAACATGTACCAGATCTTAAACCTCCAGTCTATCACTATTTATTTTCACACATTTTTCTTTCACCTGTGTTAAACATTTGTAACTGAATATTCATAAATAGAACATCTACTTCTCATGTCACCAGAAATTTTTATGTCAGGTCTAATACCTGCATGTAGTATCACATCACCTGCTGCACCAGCTACCTACTGCTCAGATGCAAATGTGATAGTATGTATATAAGGTCTACAATTTAGAGGACTTCATCAGAATGTACTAACACAGGGGCAATATTTAAAAACAAAAATAAGTTATTTTGTTGTCCTTAGGGTTAGGGTGCATTCACACAACCATATAAATGGATCTGCATCCGTTCCGAAAATTTGCGGAACGGGTGCGAACCCATTCATTTCAATTGGGCCGCAAAAGATGCGAACAGCACACCATGTGCTGTCCGCATCCGTTGTTCCATACCGTGGCCCCGCAAAAAAGATAGAGCATGTCCTATTCTTGTCCGCGGACAAGCTTCGGCATTCTCTATATGGCGCTGGCCATGTGCGGTCCGCAAATTGCGGAACGCACACGGCCGGTATCTGTGTTTTGCGGATCTGCAATTTGCGGACCGCAAAACACCTTAAGGTCGTGTGAATGCACCCTTAGGTTGGCTAAAAATATATCCCTCATCGCTGATTTGCAAAAAGGGATGATTATTGGCTTTATGGCCAAGGGTGGCATTATTTCTGAAAATGTGCACTTTGTTAACTTTTCGTGCTGTGGTTAAATTGAGTGGACAAATGGCACCATTCTGAAAAAGCGACGTGGAAACTGCAGAGCACCATGGGCCATTGATATGACAGGTGAAAGTCAGCAAAGGTGCACAAGAGTGGACCGACACGTTACAGTGGAGCAGCTCACTGCCAAAATGAACCAGGAGGCTATCAGACATGTGTCTAAAGCAACACTTTAGCAAATCCTACTGCATATGGGGCTCAAAGGCAGAGGGATGGTTATTGCACCTCTGCTGATGAAGTTGCATTGGTAGAAAAGGCTTCAATTTTCACAGCAGTATAGGATTTGGACCTCCGCTGAGGTAAAGGGTTTTCTTCTCCGATGAGTCCCATTTTCTGCTTCATCAGACATGTCAGGCAAGATACGTCAGAGAAGAAATACCCTGCAACCATTGCTGGAAGAACACAAGCTGATGGTGACAGCGTTATGGCCTGGGAATGTTTTCATGGCATTCGCTGGGCACAGACATCCATGTGGAAGGCACTCAGATGATTTGGGTATGTGATTTGTCTTAGTTGGGGCAGATGAGATCTTCCAGCAAGACAATGTGATATGTCACATGGCTAGAAATGTGCAACATTGGTTGGAAGAGCATGATCAAGACTTCCAAGTACTACTCTGCCCCCCGGGGGCGTAACTACCATAGCGGCAGACCATGCAACTGCTATGGAGCCCAGGTCAAGAGGGGGCCCAGTTGAGATCATCTCCTCTTCTACTGGGGGTGAAAACTTGGTCAGGACTCTACCCTCTAAAGAAACAGCTTTTAGCAAATTAAGCAGTGGAAAAAATGGCCCAAGCTGGTTAAATCCTTGCTATGGGACCCTTACCTCTATGTATGCCACTGCCTGCCCCTCTAATTCCCCAGATTTAAACCCAACTGAGCAGCTGTGGGACCACATTTATCGTCATGTTCATTCTATTGATCCACTGCCACATTCCTTTCAGCAGCCGTGGGATGCACTGCAGTCAGCATGGCTCCAGATACCTGTGACAACGTACCAGAATCTTATTGAGTCACTCCAAGCCCATCTAGCTGCTGACTGTGCTGCCATGGTGGCTGGTGAGTCAACTGAATCTTATAGTGCTTCTGGATTGACTACAAAAGTGACAAAAAAATGTTTATTTAAACTGGAAAAGCAATTTTTCAAGCTAAGAGATGAGATTAAGACAGTGACTGATCCAAATAAAAATCTGATGAAGTGTGAGTGCCTGGATGATTGCACACATGAACTTGCTATATTGAAAGAGAAACTGGATAAATAAGCACACAGTACCCAAAGTCGAAAGCTGGGCAATGGAGAAAAAGAGGGAAGTCAGAGCCCAAAATGTGAAAATCAAAGAAATCATTAATTAAAAAAAAGGTGCTGATTATGACATTGTGTATAGTTTGGTGGAGCAGGGAACCCCTCAGAGATGTGGGGGTGCAGTGCCCAGAGCATCACTGCTTTCAGGGTTATTATGTACAGTCCCTGACAAAAGTCTTGTCGCTTGTGTACAAATTGACCTGAAGTGCCGCTAAAATATATTTCTAATCAAGATTTTGTTACAAGAAATGGGTCATTTTAATCCCAACAGCTTTTGTAATAATGTTTCAGTGCAAAACGAAACTGACAAAAAGTATTCTAATATTCACAGCTTGGTAAAGCCCATTGAGTAAATTTTTGCCAAGACATAAGTGTTGTCGCCTTGTCATATGAGCTTTACCTGTGACTAATAATGGATCAATTAGGTCTCAGGTGTGTATAAAAAGAACCCCAGTACACTAGACCTTCACATCAACTGCAACTAGACCTCTGCAAACATGCCTAAGATTCACACGGAGACTAAAGTGTTGATTATCAAGAGGCTGAAGACCAGATCCACTGCTGATGTGGCAGACACCTTCAATGTGTCTCAGCGTCAAGTTCAGAGGATAAAAAAAAGATTTGAAAAGACTGGAGACGTTTTGGACAAGGCTAGGTCAGGCCGACCCCGCAAGACAACTGCTCGAGAGGACCGTTTGTTGGCTCGAAAATCCAAGGCCAGCCCATTTTCCACTGCAGCAGAGCTCCACGAGACCTGGTCACCTGAAGTCCCTGTGTCAACCAGAACAGTTTGTCGGATTCTGTCTCTAAATGGCCTCCATGGTCGAATCAGTGCCCATAAGCCAGCACTAAACAAAAGACAATTGAAAAACCGTGTGGCATTTGCCAAGGCTCACAGCCTGCTAAAAGGATGGACGCGGGAAAAGTTACAGAAGGTGGATTTTTGAGATGAATCTTCTGTTGAATTACACCACAGTCACTGCAAATATTGCAGGAGACCTACTGGAACCCGCATGGAGCCGAGATTTACCCAGAAAACAGTAAAGTTTGGTGGAGGCAAAATCATGGTCTGGGGTTACATCCAGTATGTGGGTGTGCGAGGGATCTGCAGGGTGGAAGGCAACATCAATAGTCTAAAATACCAAGAAATCTTAGCTACCTTATATTCCCAACCATAAAAAAGGCCAAATTCTGCAGCAGGATGGTGCTCCATCGCATACTTCCATCTCCACATCAAAGTTCCTTAAGGCGCAGAAGATCAAGATGCTCCAGGATTGGCCAGCCCAGTCTCCAGACATGAACATCATTGAGCATATGTGGTGTAGGATAATAGGGGAAGCATGGAAAACGAAACCAAAGAATCTTGATGAACTCTGGGAGGCATGCAAGACTGTTTTCTTTGCTATTCCTGATGACTTCATCAATAAATTGTATGAATCCTTGCCAAACCGCATGGATGCTGTCCTTCAAGCTCATGGAAGTCATACAAGATATTAAATTTGGATCTCACAGCACAACTACTTAATTTGCTGACATATTTTTGGATTTGCAGTAAAGTTGTTCAATTTCTGTATAGGTGACAAAACTTTTGTCTTGCCAAAATTTTACCTTTCTGTCTTGATTAAATTATAAATCTTTTTTCAGTGAAACTAATTTATTTCAGTGCATTAAACATCATTTGGGAGGGCTTTAGCTTTTCATATGAGCTATTTCTAACACCAATTGATTAATTAAAAGTCAGGTTAATAGCAGGAGTTTCTACAAAATAGAGAAGCGACAAGACTTTTGTCAGGGACTGTATAGGGTCTGAGCAATTAGTCTCTGAAAATGGTAATAATACTGTGGAGCAAAGTGTGTCATCCAGCAAGGGGTTAATTGTATTGGACTCTGTTTGTAACTCTGATTAAGTGAATTCGGCCAGCAAGCCTTTGTGTGATCTAGAAAGTGCTTTATGTATTGACATTGTGAGTGAGACCCTACTCAGTGTGGTGAGTGAAAATTAGCTCTCTAAGGAGACAACCACACAGACTGGAGCAGACAGGGTGTACTGTCAGGACTCCCATCTGCCCACAGTGTCAGTTATGTACACTGGAGCAGTCATAGAGGTCAGTACACAGGACCATCAGCCGTCCACAGTGTTAGGTGCACAGCAATCTGGAGCAGACATGGAGCTCAGTATACAGGACTCCCCGCTGTCCACAGTGTCAGGTACACAGCAGTCTGGAGCAGGTGTGAAATGGGGAAGCAGCACTCATTCTGTTAACATTGTATTAGTGTAAATGAAGTTACATGATTTGTATTGACACTCTGCTGTTTGGCCACAAAAGGACGCTGCTTTCTAAGCTTAGCTAAAAAGGACTGCATTTCTAGATTCATCTGATGTTGAAAACTCTCAGGGGTGGAGTTAGTTATAAGCCTGGAAAGGAAGTGAAGGATCCTCCATCTTAGGGTGAGCTTGGAAGAGGCTGGTTGGAGAAACCCTTGTTCTATCCACAGTCACCAGCTTACACAAAGCAGACCTGAGTCGGTAAGTCTAATTGTGCAAGCATCTCAGTAGGAAATTTACCACCAATACCTCCAACATCCACCTGAGGGCACCGATCTATACATCACAAGGGCCCCAGCCCCTGGCTGGGTGTATGAAAATTAATTTATGTGTAACCAGCATCTGTGGTTGCATTCCTGACCACGTTTAAGTAGAAAATATGGCTTTGGCAAAATGTTTTTTGAGTTTCTTTTCTCGTTTATGACTGTATCCTGTGGAGCAGACCCCAGTATACGGCTTACACAGGCACATGTTGATCTGCAGGACAATCTGGGGGTCAGTAAGCCTGTTGATGAGGAGAGGTCCAGCACTGATACTCCTGCTGATCGTCCACAATTTAGGAGACTGTTCTCCAATGTCACAAGACCGGCTAACCCTCCACTTCAGAGGAGGAACACTGTCAGGATTAAAGGGAATCTGTCACCAGAATCATCACCATTAAACTAAAACTATTGTCTTGCGGCACTTACTACCTCCTTTCCAGATGTGTTTTTCTTTCCTTGCTGCTTGGTTTCTATCTTGAAAAAATCCACTTTATTCCTTATGCAAATGAGCCAGTAAGGTGCCCAGAGGGGCATTATTTTTGTTCAAAGGTGCCCGGGAACACCCCCATTGAATGTCCAGGCCCGCCCTCCAGCAGAGCCCAAGCACGCCTCTACTCGGCTCATATTCTCTGCCCCCAGCAGCGCTGTTGTCCCGCCCCCACTATATCACTAACAGCAGAGAACCCCACCCACCCTTGCCTTCAGTGTCACTGACAAATCTCGCCGGACTCTTCCAGCAGAGGATAAAACCGTCACTGGGCTCGGCACATGCCCAGTGAAACATTTGAGGCTGATGCCCTCAGTTCCGAACACTGCCTGCGCCTC
This sequence comes from Bufo bufo, assembly GCF_905171765.1. Taxonomy (NCBI): domain Eukaryota; kingdom Metazoa; phylum Chordata; class Amphibia; order Anura; family Bufonidae; genus Bufo; species Bufo bufo. The sequence goes on from NC_053394.1 coordinate 113,940,866, forward strand.
CACTCTTCCGGTTCAACTGAGGGAATCAGCCTCCAATGTTTTACAGGGCATGCCCCAAGCCCAGTGACGGTTTCATCCTCTGCTGGAAGAGCGCGGGGAGATTTGTCAGTGGCACTGAAGGCAAGGGTGGGCGGAGTTCTCTGCTGTTAGTGATATAGTGTGGGGGGGGACAACGGCGCTGCTGGGGGCGTAGAGTATGAGCCGAGGAGAGGCGTGCTTGGGCTCTGCTGGAGGGTGGGCCTGGGCAATCAATGGGGGTCTTCCTGGTCACCTTTGAACAAAAATAACGCCCCTCTAGGCACCTTACTAGCTCATTTGCATAAGGGATTAAGTGGATTTTTTCAAGATAGAAACCAAGCAGCAAGGAAAGAAAAGCACATCTGGAAAGGAGGTAGTAAGTGCTACAAGACAATAGTTTTAGTTTATTGGTGATGATTCTGGTGACAGATTCCCTTTAAGTATACAGAACCAGAGAAAAAGCTCCCCTCCAAACTGTACATTGGAAAAGTTCTTCTAAAGGACTTCATGAAGTTTAAGGCTAGAGTTGAGCGGACACCTGGATGTTCGGGTTTGACGGGTTCGGCCGAACTTCGGAAAAAAGTTAGAGTTCGGGACCCGAAACTTGAACCCGAACCCGAACCCCATTGAAGTCAATAGGGACCCGAACTTTTGAGCACTAAAATGGCTGTAAAAATGTCATGGAAAGGGCTAGAGGGCTGCAAATTGCATCAAAATGTGGTTAAGAGCATGGCAAGTGCTCTGCAAACAAATGTGGATAGGGAAATGACTTTAAATAACATACAATATGTAAAAATAAAACATTATAATCTTAATCTAGGAGGACCAGGTCCATATGGAGTAGGAGGTTGAGGAGGCGGTGGATGTGGCGGTGTCGGTGGAAGCGGCCGTGGAGGAGGAGGGGGTTGCCTACACTGGTTTTTGGTTTTAAATTTTATTTTTAAAATTAGAGTACACCCAAAAACATTGGGAAATATAACCTGTGATAACCCCCTCCAGTCATGCTAAACACACATTCAGACAATACACTGGCTACAGAGCAGGCCAGCACCTCCAAGGGGTAAAGGGCAAGCTCAGGCCATGTGCCCATTTTGGAGACCCAGAAATTGCAGGGGCTGACCCCTGTCAGTCAGTTCGTGTAGGCGTGTGAACACTTACTGCCCCACCATGTCGCACGTCCCCGTGATGTTCACAATCCAATTTGATATCTGCTCTATCAACTTTCCATGTTCTTTTATGCGCCTACCATGGTGATTACGGGTGGCGGGGAATCTGGGTTCCAGGCCGGAGAGGGAGCATGAGAAAAAGAGACAAAATTTAAGGGAGATAAATTTATTTAAAAAATTGGGGATCGAGAAGAAATGTGGGAAAAGTTATTGAGGCGCAAATGTGGGACAAATTACAGAAGCCCAAATGTGGGCCAAAAGAGTCAAGCGGAATTGTGGGAAAAGCTATTAAGGTGCAAATGTTGGCCAAAAGAGTATAGCGGAAATGTGGGACAAAGTATTGAAGCTTAAATGTGGTACAACTTGTTTAAGTTTAAGCATTGAATCAAAGGAGGTGGCGCGCATCAATTAAAGAAGCATTTCAGAAATTTTATTCCCTGTTACCTATGCAGAGCAGGGGTTTATTCACGTTTAAAATTGTATAATGTCAACCCAAGAATGTAACAGAAAATTTTCTGAAATTAATTAACCTGTCTACTTGGTAGAGCAGGGGTCTATGACAGAAAACAATTGTTTATTGTCACCCGAAAATGTAAAAGAAAAATTATTGAAATTTATTAAGCTGTCAACAAAGTAGAGGAGGGGTATATTACACCCAAAAATTGGTGAATTTGACCCTAAAATGTAACTGACAAATGTTATATTTTTTTTTTTATCGGTCTACTAGGTATAGCAATGGAACTTCACACCAAAAAATTGCTGAATTTCACCAGAAAATGTAACTGACAATTTTTTTTTTTTGTTAACCAGCCTACTAGGTATAGCAGTGGTAGATCACACCCAAAAATTTGTTAATTTCACCATAAAATGTCACAGACAATTTTTTTTATTGTTTAACCTGTCTACTAGGTATAGCAGTGGTACTTCACACCCAAAAATTGTTGAATTTCAACTGAAAATGTAACTGACAAATATATATTTTTTGTTATTCGGCCTACTAGGTATAGCAGTGGTACTATACACCCAAAAATTTGTTAATTTCAGCAGAAAATGTTAATGACAATTTAATTTTTTTTTTTAACCGGCATACTAGGTATAGCAGTGGTACTATACACCCAAAAATTGGTGAATTTCACCCGAAAATGTTAATAACAATTTATTTTTATTTTTTTAACCTGCATACTAGGTATAGCAGTGGTACTATGCACCCAAAAATTGGTGAATTTCACCAGAAAATGTAAATGACAAAGTATTGAAATGATATAAAATAAAACACGCACAAAAAAAAATAATGGATTTATGAGGTGGAGTTCCATATTGAGTAGGAGTTTGAGGAGGCGGTGGACGTAGCAGAATAGTTGGAAGCGGCGGTGGAGGAAGACGAGATAGCCAACACAGGTTTTTGGTTTTAATTAAATTTTTTAAGATTAAGGTACACTCCAAAAGAGTGTGAAATATCCAAAATACAAACATGAGCAATTGTGCTGCAGTATAACAATGGCTGGTTAGTGCCGGTATACATGTCTATTCTGGACAAGGTACGGACAAGTCCTGAGGGATCCATGCCTGGTTCATTTTAATGAACGTGAGCTTGTCCACATTGGCTGTGGACAGGCGGCTGCGCTTGACTGTGATGACGCCCCCTGCCGCGCTAAACACACGTTCAGATAATACACTGGCTGCAGGGCAGGCCAGCACCTCCAAGGCGTAAAGGGCAAGCTCAGGCCATGTGCCCAATTTTGAAACCCAGAAGTTGAAGGGGGCAGACCCGTCATTCAGTACGTGTAGGCATGTGCACACATACTGCTCCACCATGTTGGTGAAATACTGCCTCCTGCTAAGACAATCCATATCAGCTGGTGGTGCTGGTTGTTGTGGCATGCTGACAAAGCTTTTCCACATTTTGGCCATGCTAACCCTGCCTTCTGAGGTGCTCCAGCTGCGTTGGCGACCTCTTCCTCTGCCTTCGCCTTGTGCTTCCACTGTGCCCCTGCTGTCAGGTGGGAATACCACCAGCAGCGCGTCTACCAGCGTGCGCTTGAACTCGCACATCTTACGATCACGCTCGAGTGACGGAATTAAGGACGATACGTTGTTCTTGTAACAGGGATCCAGCAGCGTGGCCACCCAGTAATCAGCACAAGTTAGAATGTGGGCAACTCGGCGGTCCTCTTCCATCATCGCCAGGAGCGTTTTTTCAAGGAGGCATAGAAGTGGGTTAGTAACGCTGAGAACGGCGTTATCGGCACTTACCATGTTGGTGGAGTACTCGAAACAGCGCAACAAGGAACACAGGTCTCGCATGGAGGCCCAGTTATTGGTGGTGAAGTGGTGCTGTTCCGCCGAGCGACTCACCCGTGCGTGCTGCAGCTGAAACTCCACTATCGCCTGCTGCTGCTCGAACAGTCTGGCCAGCATGTGCAAGGTGGAGTTCCACCTTGTGGGCACGTCGCATATGAGCCGGTGAGCGGGAAAGCCGAAGTTACGCTGCAGCGCTGACAGGCGAGCAGCAGCAGGGTGAGAACGCCGAAAGCGCGCACTTTATGCAGCATCTCTGACATGTCAGGGTAATTTTTAAGGAATCTTTGCAGCACCAAATTCAGCACATGCGCCAGTAAAGGTATGTGCGTCAAACCGGCTAGTCCCAGAGCTGCTACGAGATTTCGCCCATTATCGCACACCACCAGGCCGGGCTTGAGGCTGACTGGCACAAACCACTGATCGGTCTTTTGTACAAGGCCCGTCCATAGCTCCTGCGCGGTGTGGGGTTTGTCCCCCAAACATATAAGTTTTAAAACTGCCTGCTGTCGTTTACCCCTGGCTGTGCTGAAGATGGTGGTGAAGGTGCTACGCTGACCGCATGAGGAGCTGGTAGAGGATGAGGAAGCAGAGTAGGAGGAAGCAACAGGAGGGAAACTGAAGCGCCCTGCAATCCTCGGTGGTGGAAGGACATGCGCCAAACTGCTATCCGCCTCAGGACCAGGGAACTCCTTGGAGCTGTCTTTGGTGTGCTTGGTCCATTGCTGCGGTGGGCAGTAGGAGGCGTACTGTCTAGAGGACGGCCGCTCCGCTTTTGCACCCTGCTCCCTCTTCTGCTGTGCTGGTGGCTCTGTGCGACCACCTCCTCTTCTTCCGAACTACATCGGTCAATTGCATGACCTTGATTCCATGTGGAGTCGAGGACCTCATCGTCCTCCACATCATCTTCCACCCAGTCTTCACCCCTGACTTCCTTGTCAGTCTGCACACTTTCGAAAGCCCCAGCAGTTGGCACCTGTGTTTCGTCATCATCCGAGACGTGCCCTCGATGGTCCTCCCATGTACTCATCTTGAAAAATAAGTGGTTGGGCATCAGTGCACTCAATCTCTTTAATTTCTGGGGCAGGGCTAGGTGGATGGCCCTGGGAAACCCTGCTAACAGAGTGATCAAAAAGCAGAAGAGACTGCTTGATGACTTGGGGCTCAGACTAGCTGGCTGATTTGCAAGGGGGTGAGGTGAAAGACTGATGGACATCGGCTGCAGGTGCCAACTGTGGTCTTTCAGCAGGATACTGGGTGGGAGATAATGTGAAGGAACTGGATCCACTGTCAGCAACCCAATCTACTATCGCATGTACTTGTTCAAGCGTAACCATTCGTAGAGCAGCATTAGGCCCGACCAAATACTGCTGCAGGTTTTGACACCTACTCGCACATGAGGAAGGGGTTTCACGTATGCGTGTAGCTGGCACAGATCGACCACATCCTCTTCCTGCAACAGGAGCTCCACCAGCAGCACCACAACCTATTCCACGTCCTCTCCTCAAATTTTTTGAATTTACTGCGCCCCCCCCCCCCCCCCCCCCCGTTTTTAAGAAAGAATCAATGTTGTTTCAAAACAAGAATATACTTAAAGCAATAGAACAAAGGACTGTGGGACTTTGAAAGTCACAGACACTATAAAGTTCCCCCCCATCATCATGTGCCAGTATAAAGTCCCCCCCATCATCATGTGCCAGTTTTGTAATAAGCCCCCCCAATGTGCCAGTAACACTATTGTAAAAAACAAACAAAAAAAAAACACTTATACTTACCTAAGTGTCAGCGATGCGATGCAGCCTCTTCCTGTGTCCCACGCTGTAATGTAAGGCTCAGGCGGCACGATGACGTCATTGCGCCGGCCTCTGATAGGCTGCCGGCCTAGTGCCTGCAGCCAGGGGCGTACATAAAAATCACTGGGCCCCATAGCAGGAATCTAAATTGGGCCCCCATTCCCCTTTTATAGCCCCTCCCTTTGTTCCATGAACTATTCTTGCTGCTGCGTTTTATAATTTATGCCATCAGGGCCGGAATAGGATTACAAAACAGCCCTGGCACACAAAAGAGGTATAATAGATGCAGATGTATATTATATACAGCAGTGTACAGTTATGTGAGGTACGCGGTATAATAGATGCAGTGTGTACAGGTATATAGTATATTCCCTAGTGTTCTGATATGTGAGGTACAGGGTATAATAGATGCAGTGTGTACAGGTATATAGTATATACAGCAGTGTACTGATATGTGAGGTACGGGGTATAATATATGCAGTGTATACAGTATATACAGTAGTGTAATATGTGAGGTACGAGGTATAATAGATGCAGTGTGTACAGGTATATAGTAAATACAGCAGTGTATTGACACCTCGTACCTCACATATCAGTACACTGCTGTATATACTATATATCTGTACACACTGCATCTATTATACCTCGTACCTCACATATATAGTATATACAGAAGTGTACTGATATCTGTACACACAGCATCTATTATACCTCATACCTCACATATCAGTGCACTGCGGTATATACTATATATCTGTACATATTGCATGTATAATACTGTGTAATATATGCAGTGTGTGTGCATGTATGTGTGTGTATATATATATATATATATATATATACAGAGCAGTGTATTGATGTGACACATAGAAGGTATAATACTGTAGATGCAGTGTTTATAGAAATATGTGGTCAGTTATGCATTATAGTCACTGTGAGGTACATGAGGTAGTGGTAACTGTCTGAAGTAGTATACATGAGTGAGCAATGAGTAAAAACAGGGCATGGAGGGGGGGGGGGGGGGGGTAAATGATGAAAAGTGGAGGACCTCCTCTTACCTCTCCATTCCAGTCTGTATGGATCAATACAGAGCTGCTTGTGAACTTTTAATACTTGCTGTTAGGGGTTGAAGGACCTGTGATGATGTCATCACAGGTCCTGGCAGATGTACCTTTGAAACCTAGGAACTACACCATTTTTGGTGCAGTTCCTTTGCTAGATTCTGCAGGACCTGTGATGTTGAAGATGATGTCATCACAGGTCCTGGCAGATGCACTGTTCTAACCTGGGAACTACACTTTACACTGTGCAGTTCCCTTACAGGACCTGTGATGACATCATCAAAGGTCCTTTAGCTTTAGAAAGGTAAACAGGAGTAATTAGGGGGCGGGGCCTCTCCTCCACTTCGGTGCCTGCCTGCAGCCTATCAGAGGAAAGGGAAGGGACACGCCTCTCCCTCCCCTGCACCTCCGCTGGCACAGACAGTTTACAATGGAGATGAGCGCAATGGAAGCGCTCATCTCCCTGTGCCCGGCGGCGGCTGCTCACTTGGGGGGGGGGGGGTCATTTTAGTTGGGGGGGCACATGGGGGGGCACAGCATGATGTAGGGGGGGCCGTGGCCCCCTCTGGCCCCCCCCCCTGGCGACGCCACTGCTGCTGGCACTTCACCTGCGCCCCCCTCCTGTCCGCAAATGGTAGCGCCCAGGGCACCCGCTCCTTCGGCCCCTGCCTTGTACCGGCCCTGAGTGTAGGCCTGAAGTAAATATATCTTTGCACAAAATGGCTGTATTTCAAATGGCTGTATTTAAAATGCCTGATTACAACCCCTGTATGTAGGGGGGTATCTCACACGGTCTGAATCAGTGTAGGCCTGAAGTAAATATATCTTTGCACAAAATGGCTATATTTCAATTAGCTGTATTTCAAATGGCTGTATTTCAAATGGCTGAATCAAACCCCTGTATGTTTAGGGGGATCTCACACACCCTGAATCAGTGTAGGCCTGAATTAAAGATTTCTTTGCACAAAATGGCTGTATTTCAAATGGCTGTATTTTAAATGGCTGAATCAAACCCCTGTATGTATAGGGGTGATCTCACATGCCCTGAATCAGAGTAGGCCTGAAGTAAATACAGTCAGGTATATAAATATTGGGACATGGATACAATTCTAACATATTTGGCTCAATACACCACCACAATGAATTTGAAATGAAACGAACAAGTATGCTTTAACTGCAGACTGTCAGCTTTAATTTCAGCGTATTTACATCCAAATCAGGTGAACGGTGTAGGAATCACAACAGTTTGTATCTGTGCCTCCCACTTGTAAAGGAACCAAAAGAAATGGGACAGAATAATAATCATAAATCTAACTTTCACTTTTTAATACTTGGTTGCAAATCCTTTGCAGTCAATTACAGCCTGAAGTCTGGAACGCATAGACATCACCAGACGCTGGGTTTCATCCCTGGTGATGCTCTGCCAGGCCTCTACTGCAACTGTCTTCAGTTCCTGCTTGTTCTTGGGGCATTTTCCCTTCAGTTTTGTCTTCAGCAAGTGAAATGCATGCTCAATCAGATTCAGGTCAGGTGATTGACTTGGCCATTGCATAACATTCCACTTCTTTCCCTTAAAAAAACTCTTTGGTTGCTTTTACAGTATTGGAAATAAAAGAAGAAAGAACCCGCGCTGACCTTGTTCCTACCTATAAGATATACTACTAATGAAGCACTGGATATAGTAGACACTGCCCTAAACTTTCTGGTGTCTATTGTGGTACCTCTATTATCGTTCGTTTATACACAGTCTTTTATTTCCAATACTAGGTCTTCTTCTATTCTGTGGGCTGTTTTTTGGCAATTAACCCCACAGCAGAACCCAGCAGCGACGGGGCCCACACATAGTCCTTGTGTGTGAGCTCACCTCCAACCCACCTCACCCAGACGGCAGCGCGAGTGTTTATTCATTGCTTTTTTTTTTTTTTTTTTTTTTATAAATATTTTATTGTTATAATACAAAAATTTAAATCCATATTACATACTTGATATTATAAATTCCATAGATCCGCCAATTCTGATCTGTAAACATAATTGACAATAATTTCATGCAGATATCCATAATATGTCAGTATTTGAAAATCAAAGGGAGGTCTCCTACTGGGGAGGGTGACAGGGCTCACCCGACATCCTAGGCTTGATAATGCAAGTGGAAAAAGCAACCCACTTAGCCCAGGTTCTCCATTCGCTACAGGGATAGGGGCCCGAAATCCAGACAGCCGCCCGGCAGCGAGCGCCGCTCGCGCACGCCCTCCCCCAGACACGGGCAAGTACGAGCGGAAGGACTGGCACTCATGTGGCCGATCGCTTTATGCTCACATGCTGCCTAAAGGCAAGCTTGCAGCGATCTTTAATCGCAGGCATTTGATAAAGCAAAAACCAGAGAGGGGAGTCCAGCAGTCTTTTACCACAGTGGTAGAAACCCACTCGTATATTTTACTGCCTCATCCCCATATGATTAAGTCAGCTATCGGTTGCATGGTTCACCATACTTTGCGTTTATTCGCATTGATATTTCATGCGACAGAGAACTCGAACCGAGTGTCACTCAGCAATTAAAAAGGATATAAGCAAAAAACAAAGCCAGATACCTGCTCTGTCTCTTAAAATGAGCACATAGTAGCGCGCCCACCGCGTGTGTCACCTCCCTGCCCGCAATCGAGCCCCATGTCTGACGGGAAGAGCCGTATCCCGAGCCGCGCCCGATATCCGGGCACCTCCAGACCTCGAGCCACGGTCCCCTACCCATGTACCGCTCGATATTATACCTGGATAAAAGTTTTTTTACCATTATTTAATACCGGGAAGTCCCCCCTCTTTCAGTCCTGGAGACCCTCCCATGCTTCCAATATACCTCCACATTCTTAATCAATATAATACATACAGAAAAGCCGGACAGCTAGAATTTTCCCCAACTCACCCCATAAACCCACCCCCCCCCCCACCTTGCAGGGAAAAAAAAAAAAAAAAAAAAAAAAAAAAAAAAAAAAAAAAAAAAGAAAAAAAAAAAAAGAAAAAGGGATCATAATTAATTAGTCGTATCCCAATCTTTCCATAAGCTATTCCACTTTAAATAGGATCCTCTTTTTTTGTACAGGATCTTCTCGTAACTTTTCACTTTCTCTACCAAGCCCAGCCAGTTATTACAGTCTGGGGCGGAAGAACAAAACCAGGATCTAGAAATCAGGAGCCTAGCTAAGAACATCACCTTAGTCAACAAATGGCTTTTTATGGGTTGATAGTTAACCTCAGATAAATCTCCCAGGACCCATATCCTGGGAGACAAGGGAACCACAATTCTAAGTTTACTCGCCAGGTTCTTTTGGACCATGCTCCAATAACTACTCACCATTGGGCAGTCCCAGAACAGATGTAGATGATCTGCCTCGGGCTCGCCACAACGGGGGCAGTCAGAGGAAGCCCTGAGTCCTCTTCTATATAACCATATGGGTGTTACATAAATTTTGTGCAAAATATTAAATTGTACAACAGTGTGGTTAAAATTATGTGAAACCAATTTTAAACTTTCCCCTATATTCTCCCAGTTAGGAGGGCCTGCCTCTGAAAGAAGAGAGGACCAGGCTCTCTGTCCCGGAGAGAAAACATCCAAAAAAAAATTATCCATTAAGTGTCTGTAACAGTGAGATAGTTTAATTCTCGTGACAATTTTCTTACAAATTAAGTCCTGTAAAAATACAGAAGTATCTATAATAAAAAGGTGACTATTCAAAGTATTAGAAAGTGCTGACCTCAGTTGGAAATATGCATACCAAGCCACCTCGCCTAAATTTGCCCTTAGTTCCATAAGGGGCAAAATTTGTCCTCCACTAACTACTTGATGTAAGTATTGCACATTTTTGGTCCTCCAGTACTGGCGGCAACTTAAGTCTTTTAAATTAAGAAGTTTTTGGTTATGCCATAATGGGGTGCAAATAAGCGATGCCTTAACTCCACACCAGCTCCTTATGGCCGACCAAGTCTTTATAGCCATTCTGCAGAACAGTGTAAACCCTCTTATAGAATTTGACAAATAATCAGATTCCAGTACGGTAAAAAAATCGGAAAAACCTGCATCTTTCACCACTTTACTGCAGAAGGGGCTATTTTCCCAATCATTAAAAAGGCAGAGTTGGGAGGCCACAAAGTAGCCCCTAAAATAGGGGAGGTTAAGACCTCCCCGATTGTAGGGCATAGAAAAATAGAGTGCCTTCAATCTCACGCGCTTCCTCCCCCATAATAAATCATTGAGCACCCGCTCTATCAATCTAAAGTGTTTATCTGTAATCCATATAGGCGAGTTGCGCAAGACATAAAGAACCTGGGGAAGCACTACCATTTTTATTATTGAAATTCTATCCGCTCTTGCTAGAAGAATTTTTTGCCATATCTTAATTTTTGCTCTTAACTTTACTAACAAAGGAATTAGGTTAAGTTGTAAATATTCTTGAGGTTTAGCAGAAACTGTTATCCCCAGGTACTTTATTGAATCAGAGATCATTACCTGATTATTAAGTTCGCCTCGCAACTCATCTATAGGAAGAAGGACGGTCTTATCCCAGTTGATCTCAAGTCCAGATAACTCGGAGAAGTGGCCAACCAAGTCCATTATACGAGGAAGAGTCGTATCTGTTTGATGGATGAAAACCAGGATATCATCTGCGTAAAGAGATACGCGGTCATGCTGCCCCATTATGCCAAAACCAACCACCTCCGAGTCCTGTCTTATCAAAGCCGCTAAAGGTTCAATATAAATATTAAATAAAAAGGGGGAAAGGGGACAGCCTTGACGGGTACCTCTTCCCAAAGTGAAACTCTCTGTCGTCGAATCATTGATCCTGATCCTGGCAACTGGGGAATTGTAAAGTAGCTGGACCATCGCCATAAATCTTGGGCCAAAGCCCATTCTTTTCATTACCTCCCAGAGAAAAATCCACTCCACCCTGTCGAAGGCTTTAGTAGCGTCCAACGACAGGATGGAGCGGGCACCACGCCCTGGGGACTGAATATTCATAAATAGCCTATGCAGATTATGATGAGTACCCCTATTTGGCATAAAGCCATTTTGATCTGAGTGAATAATCGTGGGCATAACCCGCGAAAGCCTCCTAGCCAGAACTTTTGATAGTAACTTAACATCGGTATTTAATAATGATATTGGTCTGTAGGAGCTCAATTCTGCCGGGTCTTTGTCCTTTTTTAGAATTAAAACAATAAGAGCCTCCATCATAGAGTGTGGTAGTCTCCCTCCCTGTGTTGCCTGGGAGAAAACCTCTAGCAACTGAGGGAGGATGACATCACTATATTTGCGATAGACCTCATATGGAAGGCCATCCACTCCTGGCGAGGAGTTCCCCGAGACAGACCCAAGGGCCTCCTGCAGCTCCATAAGAGACATCTCCTCCTCGAGATATTCCCTCTGAACTTCATTTAAAGTAGAAAATGAAATTTTCTCCAGGAAACGCATCGCCAGTTCAGCTGACAGACCAGGGGAGGATCTATATGTCTGGGCAAAGTATTGTAAAAAAGTATTCTCAATTCCCTCTAAATCTGTTATGGTTTTGCCCTCTGCATTACGGATCGAAGTAATGGATAGTTTTTTCTTATCTTGTTGTGAAATAATTCTAGCTAAAAGTTTCCCCGGGCGTCCAGACTCGATGAAGTAATTAAGCCCCTTAAAAAATACCCTGTGGTTTGCTTTCTCTGTTACATATTTCTCCAGAGAGCAGCTAGCCTTCTGCATCTCTTCCCTGTTGTGTTCAGTTGGATGGCTAGTATATCTCTCAGTTGTAAGTACAGCAATCTGAACCAATTCCTCCTCTTTCTTCCTAAATATTCTCTTTGCTGCGACAATCTCACTTATAAAAACCCCCCTCAAATATGCTTTCGAGGCATCCCATACTGTATTGATACTGGCGGAGGGAAGATTGACCTCCCAAAAGGAGGACATCAATAGTTTAATCGACTGCAGGTTGTCCATAATAGTGAGCCAGTATGGATTCAACTTAAATCCTAGCCCCCTAATATCCTTATTCTCCCCGCTGGAAACCTCAATCAGTACGGGTGAGTGGTCCGAAACTGTTCTTATTCCGTATCGCATCTTGCAGATATTACTCAAGTTGCTCTCATTGGTGAGTGCTAAATCGATCCTAGACATTGCTCTACCCCCCCTGCTGACACAAGAATATACTCTCTTTCCACCGCCAAGATATTCCCATATATCCACCACTCCAACCTCTAAACAAAATTGAGACAGCGGGGAATTACAGAAATTCCTCCCCCTTCCTGCATCTATTGAAAATCTATCTTTATTAGGGTCAAGGACCGCATTAAAATCCCCCATCAGGATTAAGCGGCATTCTGGTCTTTTTTCAAAAAATAACATTAGTTGAAGCAGTGGGTACATTGAGAATGGCGGAGGTATATAAAAAAAGGCAAGAATATAGCTGTCGCCATGCAGCTTACCATGCAAGAAGATAAATCTACCCTGAGCATCTATGTAGGATTTTATAAGGGTGAAATCTATGGAGTTATGAATAAGAACCGAAATACCCCTAGAGGAGCCAGTAAAGGTGGAGTGATACGATTGGGACTGCCATCCCGTTGTCAGACGGAACAAGGTTTCTTTAGTTAAATGGGTTTCTACTATACAAATAATTGCTGGAAGATATCTTTTTAATGCATCCATGATCGCTTGCCTTTTAACTCTTTCCCCAAGTCCTCTGACATTCCAAGCTACTATTCTAGTGGACATCGCTCACCGAAAAAAAGAAAAAAAAAAAAAAAAAAAAAAAAAAAAAAAAAAAAAAAAAAAAGGAAAAAAAAAACATTCCTGCAAGGTGGGTACCCCTCCCCCCCCTATCCATTGATCCGCCCGAACTACTCAGCGAACCTCTAACCACCGGCCGTTCTCCCCCAGCCTGGCCCCCCCCCTTCCATCCCTCCGATCATAGTAATACACAATTTCAAATGCCTATTTGATCCATCCAGTCTGATGCCTGTTGTGGTGTCTCAAAAAAAAGAGAAGTCCCATTGTGAATTACTCTTAATTTCACAGGATACTGTAGGGAATATTTAATCTCCTTAGCCGCCAAGCGTTTCTTTATCTCTATAAAGCTTTTCCTTTTTTCCTGGGTCTGCCGCGCAAAGTCAGGAAAGAAGAGCAGATTAGTGCCCTGGTATTCAATAGGTGTACATTCTCTTGCTCTTTTCAGGATCATATCTCTGTCCGCGGATAGTAGTAATTTGATTAACACTGCACGCGGCGGTCTCCCCGGAATCAATTTCCCTCCTGGAATTCGGTGGGCTCTTTCTATTTGAAACATAGAAGAGAAATTATCGCTGCCGAAACTATGCATAATCACATCTTTAAGTTGTTCCTCCAGCTGTCGGCCTTCCACTCCTTCTGGGAAACCAATTATGCGGACATTGTTGCGCCTTGACCTATTTTCTAAGTCCTCTAGTTTGTTTTGAAGTGCTTGATTTTCTGAGGCTAGAAGCAGAGTTTTAGACTTTAACGTATCCATGTCCGTTTGCAAAAAGTCGACAGTTTTTTCCACACTAAGAACTCGGTCCCGGATCTTTACTAGGTCTTCTCTTATTAATGAAATATCGCTCTGCACTGACCCCAATTGGGTTGACATTTCTTGCACTAAAGTGCCATTATTTTCCACAGCGCATAGGATTTTGTCCAAGACAGATGGGTCGTATTCAGTTCGCATTTGTGCAGAGAGACAGTCCTCGCCTGCCTCCTGGTCTGCCCCCTCCAGTCCATCCTCAGAAAGTTCATCATTTTGGGAAGTTTTAGCGAATTTTTTCAGTTTGGCAGGGGGTTTAGTTTTGGCTAGGTTCTTTTCATTTGAAAAGGGCGATTTCAGAAACTTGTCGATTTTGTTCTCTGGGGTCTTAGTCCCAGACTTAATTGAAGAGGAATCAACTGAGCGTCGCTTTGGGGGCATTCTCCCCAATTCCCCCCCCCCCCTAACCTTCTGCTTAAGTTTCTGCTTTAGTCTTCCTTTCCCTTCTCCCCCTACCAGGTTTTCATTTTTATTTTATTTTTATATATATTTTCTTTCACCTATTAACCCTTTTTTCTGTCTCTTCTTTCCCTTTTTTTTCCCCCCTTTTTTTTTTTTTTTTTTTTCCCTTTGTGCCCTCTTTTCCCACTTTTCCTTTCTCACCCTGTCTCCTCCTTATCCCCTTTTCCCCAGACGGCACAAGATTTCAACATAAACAAAACTATGCCCTCTTCACAGCAATATACACTGCTATCCCTCTTGCAACAATATAGCAGAAAAATCAACAGTACGGCAGGTATAGAATAACTGAATGGAATTGCTATTCTCACGTGTCCGGAGGCCTAATCCCGAAGCACGCCGTGACTGTGGCGGTGCAGTGGCGAAGTAAAGGGGAGACAGCCGAGGTATCCAACAGTTGAGATATCCAACAGGGCGGCAGTCCGGTAGCAGGCAGGAGCAGGAGCGGCAAGGTGGAATCAGGCGGTCCAGTGGCAAGAAGAGCAGGAGGCAGCAGATGGAACCAGCAGCCAGGCAAGACCAATCGATCGGAGCCGGGGAGACAGAGCCGAACGACAGCACGCAGACAGAGCAGGCAGAGTGGCAGCGAGCGAGGACGGCAAATGGAGGAACCAGAAGCGGGGCAGCGATGGAGCCCAGTCGAGGGACAGGAGCAATGCCGGAGCGGTATCCAGCAACGGCAGCAGCCAGACAACTCCCCACAATCAGCAGAGACGATCCAGCGACAAGACCAGGTGGAGTATAGTGGCGCGTCGCGGCTCACAACTCAGGGCATCAGCTGTTCCATCTCGGCTGTTTCGGCATCAGCATCAGCTGTTCGACATCGGCCTGGAAGGGGAAGGCCAGCAGTGGGGGAGATCGAGACGCGACGTACACTCACGTCATCCCGCCTTTATTCATTGCTTTTGCTTTTACAGTATGCTTTAGGTCATTGTCCATCTGCACTGTGAAGCGCCGTCCAATGAGCTCTGAAGCATTTGGCTGAATATTAGCATATAATATTGCCCGAAACACTTCATAATTCATCCTGCTACTTTTGTCAGCAGTCACATCATCAATAAATACAAGAGAACCAGTTCAATTGGCAGCCATACATGCCCACGCCATGACACTACCACCACCATGCTTCACTGATGAGGGGGTATGCTTAGGATGATGAGCAGTTCCTTTCCTTCTCCATACTCTTCTCTTCCCATCACTCTGGTACAAGTTGATCTTGGTCTCATCTGTCCATAGGATGTTGTTCCAGAACTGTGAAGGCTTTTTTAGATGTCGTTTGGCAATGGTTTACATCTTGTGGTGAACCCTCTGTATTCACTCTGGTGAAGTCTTCTCTTGATTGTTGACTTTGACACACATACACCTACCTCCTGGAGAGTGTTCTTGATCTGGCCAATTGTTGTGAAGGGTGTTTTCTTCACCAGGGAAAGAATTCTTCGGTCATCCACCGCAGTTGTTTTCCGTGGTCTTTCGGGTCTTTTGGTGTTGCTGAGCTCACCGGTGTGTTTCTTCTTTTTGAGAATGTTCCAAACAGTTGTTTTGGCCACGCCTAATGTTTTTGCTATCTGTCTGATGGGTATGTTGTGTTTTTTTCAGCCTAATGATGGCTTGCTTCACTGATAGTGACAGCTCTTTGGATCTCATCTTGAGAGTTGACAGCAACAGATTCCAAATGCAAATAGCACACTTGAAATAAACTCTGGACCTTTTATCTGCTCATTGTAATGTGCCTCCCCCTTAACAAGTGGGAGGCACATATGCAAACTGTTGTAATTCCTACACCGTTCACCTGATTTGGATGTAAATACCCTCAAATTAAAGCTGACAATCTGCAGTTAAAGCAGATCTTGTTAGTTTCATTTCAAATCCATTGTAGTGGTGTATAGAGCCAAAAATGTTAGAATTGTGTCCATGTCCCAATATTTATGGACCTGACTGAATATCTTTTCACAAAATGGCTATATTTCAAAAGGCTGTATTTCAAATGGCTGAATCAAACCCCTGTATGTATAGGGGGGATCTCACACGCTCTGAATCAGTGTAGGCCTGAATTAAAAATTTCTTGCACAAAATGGCTGTATTTCAAATGGCTGTATTTCAAATGGCTGAATCAAACCCCTGTATGTATAGGGGGGATCTCACAAAGTCTGAACCAGAGTAGGCCTGAATTAAAGATTTCTTTGCACAAAATGGCTGTATTTCAAATGGCTGTATTTCAAATAGCTAAATCAAACCCCTGTATGTATAGGGGGGTTCTCACACGCTCTGAATCAGTGTAGGCCTGAAGTAAATATATCTTTGCACAAAATGGCTGTATTTTAAATAGCTGTAATTCAAATGGCTGTATTATAAATGGCTGAATCCAACCCCTGTATATATAGGGGGGATCACACACACCCTTGAAGCAGTGTAGGCGTAAAGATAATATATCTTTGCACAAAATGGCTGTATTTCAAATGGCTGTATTTCAAATGCCTGATTCAAACCCCTGTATGTATAGGGGGGATCTCACACGCCCTGAATCAGTGTAGGCCTGAATTAAAGATTTATTTGCACAAAATGGCTGTATTTTAAATAGCTGTATTTCCAACGGCTGAATCAAACCCCTGTATGTATAGAGGGGATCTCACACGGTCTGAACCAGTGTAGGTCTGAAGTAAATATATCTTTGCACAAAATGGCTGTATTTCAAATGCCTGATTTAAACCCCTGTATGTTTGGGGGTATCTCACACGCCCTGAATCAATGTAGGCCTGAAGTAAATATATCTTTGCACAAAATGGCTGTATTTCAAATGGCTGAATCAAACCCCTGTATGTACAGGGGGAAATCTCACATGCCCTGAATCAGTGTAGGCCTGATGTAAATATATCTTTTCACAAAATGGCTGTATTTCAAATGGCTGTATTTCAAATGCCTGAATCAAACCCCTGTATGTAGGGGGGTATCTCACACGGTCTGAACCAGTGTAGGCCTGAATTAAAGATTTCTTTGCACAAAATGGCTGTATTTCAAATGGCTGTATTTCAAATAGCTGAATCAAACCCCTGTATGTATAGGGGGGATCTCACACGCCCTGAATCAGTGTAGGCCTGAAGTAAATATATCTTTGCACAAAATGGCTATATTTCAAATGGCTGTATTTCAAATGGCTGAATCAAACCCCTGTATGTTTAGGGGGCTCTCACACACCATGAATCAGTGTAGGCCTGAATTAAAGATTTCTTTGCACAAAATGGCTGTATTTCAAATGGCTGTATTTTAAATGGCTGAATCAAATCCCTGTATGTATAGGGGTTATCACACACTGTCTGAACCAGTGTAGGCCTGAAGTAAAGATTTCTTTGCACAAAATGGCTGTATTTCAAATGGCTGTATTTCAAATGGCTGAATCAAACACCTGTATGTATAGGGGGGATCACACACGCCCTGAATCAGTGTAGGCCTGAAGTAAATAGCTCTTTGCACAAAATGGATGTATTTCAAATGGATGTATTTCAAATGGCTGAATTAAACCCCTGTATGTATCGGGGGATCCCACACACGCCCTGAAACAGTGTAGGCCTGAAGTAAATATATCTTTGCACAAAATGGCTGTATTTTAAATGCCTGATTCAAATCCCTGTAAGTAGGGGGGTATCTCACACGCCCTGAAACAATGTAGGCCTGAATTAAAGATATCTTTGCACAAAATGGCTGTATTTCAAATGGATGTATTTCAAATGGCTGAATCAAACCCCTGTATGTATAGGGGTTTTCACACACTGTCTGAACCAGTGTAGGCCTGAAGTAAAGATTTCTTTGCACAAAATGGCTGTATTTCAAATGGCTGTATTTCAAATGGCTGAATAAAACCCCTGTATGTATATGGGGGATCTCACACACCCTGAATCAGTGTAGGCCTGAAGTAAATATATCTTTGCACAAAATGGCTGTATTTCAAATGGCTGTATTTCAAATGCCTGATTCAAACCCCTGTATGTATAGGGGGGATCTCACACGCCCTGAATCAGAGTAGGCCTGAAGTAAATACAGTCAGGTCCATAAATATTGGGACATGGACACAATTCTAACATATTTTTCTCTATACACCACCACAATGAATTTGAAATAAAAACAAACAAGATGTGCTTTAACTGCAGACTGTCAGCTTTAATTTCAGCGTATTTACATCCAAATCAGGTGAAAGGTGTAGGAATCACAACAGTTTGCATCTGTGCCTCCCACTTGTAAAGGAACCAAAAGTAATGGGACAGAATAATAATCATAAATCTAACTTTCACTTTTTAATACTTGGTTGCAAATCCTTTGCAGTCAATTACAGCATGAAGTCTGGAACGCATAGACATCACCAGACGCTGGGTTTCATCCCTGGTGATGCTCTGCCAGGCCTCTACTGCAACCGTCTTCAGTTCCTGCTTGTTCTTGGGGAATTTTCCCTTCAGTTTTGTCTTCAGCAAGTGAAATGCATTCTCAATCAGATTCAGGTCAGGTGATTGACTTGGCCATTGCATAACATTCCACTTCTTTCCCTTAAAAAACTCTTTGGTTGCTTTTGCAGTATGCTTTGGGTCATTGTCCATCTGCACTGTGAAGCGCCGTCCAATGAGTTCTGAAGCATTTGGCTGAATATTAGCAGATAATATTGCCCGAAACACTTCATAATTCATCCTACTGCTTTTGTCAGCAGTCACATCATCAATAAATACAAGAGAACCAGTTCCATTGGCAGCCATACATGCCCACGCCATGACACTACCACCACCATGCTTCACTGATGAGGTGGTATGCTTAGGATGATGAGCAGATCCTTTCCTTCTCCATACTCTTCTCTTCCCATCACTCTGGTACAAGTTGATCTTGGTCTCATCTGTCCATAGAATGTTGTTCCAGAACTGTGAAGGCTTTTTTAGATGTAGTTTGACAAACTCTAATCTGGCCTTCCTGGTTTTGAGGCTCACCAATGGTTTACATCTTGTGGTGAACCCTCTATATTCACTCTGGTGAAGTCTTCTCTTGATTGTTGACTTTGACACACATACACCTACCTCCTGGAGAGTGTTCTTGATCTGGCCAACTGTTGTGAAGGGTGTTTTCTTCACCAGGGAAAGAATTCTTCGGTCATCCACCACAGTTGTTTTCCGTGGTCTTCCGGGTCTTTTGGTGTTGCTGAGCTCACCGGTGTGTTTCTTCTTTTTAAGAATGTTCCAAACAGTTGTTTTGGCCACGCCTAATGTTTTTGCTATCTGTCTGATGGGTATGTTGTGTTTTTTTCAGCCTAAAGATGGCTTGCTTCACTGATAGTGACAGCTCTTTGGATCTCATCTTGAGAGTTAACAGCAACAGATTCCAAATGCAAATAGCACACTTGAAATGAACTTTGAACCTTTTATCTGCTCATTGTAATTGGGATAATGAGAGAATAACACACACCTGGCCATGGAACAGCTGAGAAGCCAATTGTCCCATTACATTGGGCCCTTAACAAGTGGGAGGCACATATGCAAACTGTTGTAATTCCTACACTGTTCACCTGATTTGGATGTAAATACCCACAAATTAAAGCTGACAGTCTGCAGTTAAAGCACATCTTGTTAGTTTCATTTCAAATCCATTGTGGTGGTGTATACACTGCGTGCAGAATTATTAGGCAAATGAGTATTTTGACCACATCATCCTCTTTATGCATGTTGTCTTACTCCAAGCTGTATAGGCTCGAAAGCCTACTACCAATTAAGCATATTAGGTGATGTGCATCTCTGTAATGAGAAGGGGTGTGGTCTAATGACATCAACACCCTATATCAGGTGTGCATAATTATTAGGCAACTTCCTTTCCTTTGGCAAAATGGGTCAAAAGAAGGACGTGACAGGCTCAGAAAAGTCAAAAATAGTGAGATATCTTGCAGAGGGATGCAGCACTCTTAAAATTGCAAAGCTTCTGAAGCGTGATCATGGAACAATCAAGCGTTTCATTCAAAATAGTCAACAGGGTCGCAAGAAGCGTGTGGAAAAACCAAGGTGCAAAATAACTGCCCATGAACTGAGAAAAGTCAAGCGTGCAGCTGCCAAGATGCCACTTGCCACCAGTTTGGCCATATTTCAGAGTTGCAACATCACTGGAGTGCCCAAAAGCACAAGGTGTGCAATACTCAGAGACATGGCCAAGGTAAGAAAGGCTGAAAGACGACCACCACTGAACAAGACACACAAGCTGAAACGTCAAGACTGGGCCAAGAAATATCTCAAGACTGATTTTTCTAAGGTTTTATGGACTGATGAAATGAGAGTGAGTCTTGATGGGCCAGATGGATGGGCCCGTGGCTGGATTGGTAAAGGGCAGAGAGCTCCAGTCCGACTCAGACGCCAGCAAGGTGGAGGTGGAGTGCTGGTTTGGGCTGGTATCATCAAAGATGAGCTTGTGGGGCCTTTTCGGGTTGAGGATGGAGTCAAGCTCAACTCCCAGTCCTACTGCCAGTTTCTGGAAGACACCCTCTTCAAGCAGTGGTACAGGAAGAAGTCTGCATCCTTCAAGAAAAACATGATTTTCATGCAGGACAATGCTCCATCACACGCGTCCAAGTACTCCACAGCGTGGCTGGCAAGAAAGGGTATAAAAGAAGAAAATCTAATGACATGGCCTCCTTGTTCACCTGATCTGAACCCCATTGAGAACCTGTGGTCCATCATCAAATGTGAGATTTACAAGGAGGGAAAACAGTACACCTCTCTGGACAGTGTCTGGGAGGCTGTGGTTGCTGCTGCACGCAATGTTGATGGTGAACAGATCAAAACACTGACAGAATCCATGGATGGCAGGCTTTTGAGTGTCCTTGCAAAAAAAGGTGGCTATATTGGTCACTGATTTGTTTTTGTTTTGTTTTTGAATGTCAGAAATGTATATTTGTGAATGTTGAGATGTTATATTGGTTTCACTGGTAAAAATAAATAATTGAAATGGGTATATATTTGTTTTTTGTTAAGTTGCCTAATAATTATGCACAGTAATAGTCACCTGCACACACAGATATCCCCCTAAAATAGCTAAAACTAAAAACAAACTAAAAACTACTTCCAAAAATATTCAGCTTTGATATTAATGAGTTTTTTGGGTTCATTGAGAACATGGTTGTTGTTCAATAATAAAATTAATCCTCAAAAATACAACTTGCCTAATAATTCTGCACTCCCTGTAGAGCCAAAAATGTTAAAATTGTGTCCATGTCCCAATATTTATGGACCTGACTGAATATCTTTTCACAAAATGGCTATTTTTCAAAAGGCTGTATTTCAAATGGCTGAATCAAACCCCTGTATGTATAGGGGGGATCTATATATACAAACTAAGAAGACAGGTTGGCATTAGCAGGAGATGCTCAAACCCACATGCAGTTGTGTATATATATAGGGGAGCAAATCCTGCACATGTTGCCCGTTGCTAATGGCAATCCCGAGCATAATGCATACGTTAGAGGATGCCCGCGGCGAACCACAAGTAACACAATAGACATCCTACACAAGGTAACAAGTGCGGATGTCATAATTAATATAACAATATAACAAAACAGTAACAAAGACAGGTGCACTCTGCAGTCTCACTAAACCCTTAAACTGATTTTAAAATTGAAAGATTAGTCAACATGTCCTACGGTGTAGAACATGTCTAAGCCCGGGCACAACGCCAAGGTTTCTCAAGTAGCCCGGGACCTAACACTCTCCTACCTGAGCCGTATGGGCAATACCAGGAGCCAGTGGGCAAACTACAGGAGCATAAGGCCGACTCACAAACAGCTCACCAGTTACCTCCAGCATGTAACCATGCTTGCAATGGGAGGAGGGAGGAGTCTGCGAGTCCTACTCAAGACTGGCTGATATGTCCCAGGCCTCACAGGTGCACCTAAATGTGGCCTGTAGATGGAAAACAGGCACATTTAAATTGGAGTTTATACACCTCCAGGAATCTATATATACAAACTAAGAAGACAGGTTGGCATTAGCAGGAGGTGCTCAAACCCACATGCAGTTGTGCATATATATAGGGGAGCAAATCCTGCACTTGTGGCCCGTTGCTAATGGCAATCCCCAGCAAAATGCATACGGTGGAGGATGCCCGCGGCGAACCACAAGTAACACAATAGACATCCTACACAAGGTAACAAGTGCGGATGTCATAATTAATATAACAATATAACAAAACAGTAACAAAGACAGGTGCACTCTGCAGTCTCACTAAACCCTCAAACTGATTTTAAAATTGAGAGATTAATCAACATGTCCTACCGTGTAGAACATGTCTAAGCCCGGGCACCACGTCAAGGTTTCTCAAGTAGCCCGGGACTTAACACTCTCCTACCTGAGCCATATGGGCAATACCAGGAGCCAGTGGGCAAATTACAGGAGCATAAGGCCGACTCACAAACAGCTCACCAGTTACCTCCAGCATGTAGCCATGCTTGCAATGGGAGGAGGGAGGAGTCTGCGAGTCCCACTCAAGACTGACTGATATGTCCCAGGCCTCACAGGTGCACCTAAATGTGGCCTGTAGATGGAAAACAGGCACATTTAAATTGGAGTTTATACACCTCCAGGAATCTATATATACAAACTAAGAAGACAGGTTGGCATTAGCAGGAGGTGCTCAAACCCACATGCAGTTGTGCATATATATAGGGGAGCAAATCCTGCACTTGTGGCCCGTTGCAATTTAAATGTGCCTGTTTTCCATCTACTTTCCACATTTAGGTGCACCTGTGAGGCCTGGGACATATCAGCCAGTCTTGAGTGGGACTCACAGACTCCTCCCTCCTCCCATTGCAAGCATGGCTACATGCTGGAGGTAACTGGTGAGCTGTTTGTGAGTCGGCCTTATGCTCCTGTAATTTGCCCACTGGCTCCTGGTATTGCCCATACGGCTCAGGTAGGAGAGTGTTAGGTCCCGGGCTAATTGAGAAACCTTGGTGTGGTGCCCGGGCTTAGACATGTTCTACACCGTAGGACATGTTGACTAATCTCTCAATTTTAAAATCAGTTTGAGGGTTTAGTGAGACTGCAGAGTGCACCTGTCTTTGTTACTGTTTTGTTATATAGGGGGATCTCACACGCTCTGAATCAGTGTAGGCCTGAATTAAAGATTTCTTTGCACAAAATGGCTGTATTTCAAATGGCTGAATCAAACCCCTGTATGTATAGAGGGGATCTCACAAGGTCTGAACCAGAGCAGGCCTGAAGTAAATATATCTTTGCACAAAATGGCAGTATTTCAAATGGCTGTATTTCAAATGGCTGAATAAAACCCCTGTATGTATAGGGGGGGGGGGGGGGGCTCACACGCCCTTAATCACTGTAGGCTTGAATTAAAGATTTCTTTGCACAAAATGGCTGTATTTCAAATGGCTGTATTTCAAATGGCTAAATTAAACCCCTGTATGTATAGGGGGGATCTCATCTCACATGGTCTGAACCAGTGTAGGCCTGAAGTAAATATATCTTTGCACAAAATGGCTGTATTTTAAATGGCTGATTTCAAATGTCTGTATTTTAAATGGCTGAATCCAACCCCTGTATATATGGGGGGATCACACATGCCCTTGAAGCAGTGTAGGCCTGAAGTAAATATATCTTTGCACAAAATGGCTGTATTTCAAATGGCTGTATTTCAAATGGCTGTATTTCAAATGTCTGATTCAAACCCCTGTATGTTTGGGGGTATCTCACACGCCCTGAATCAGTGTAGGCCTTAATTAAAGATTTCTTTGAACAAAATGGCTGTATTTCAAATGGCTGTATTTCAAATGGTTGAATCAAACCCCTGTATGTATAGGGGTGATCACACACGCCCTGAATCAATGTAGGCCTGAAGTAAATATATCTTTGCACAAAATGGCTGTATTTCAAATGACTGTATTTCAAATGGCTGAATCAAACCCCTGTATGTACAGGGGGGATCTCACATGCCCTGAATCAGTGTAGGCCTGATGTAAATATATCTTTGCACAAAATGGCTGTATTTCAAATGGCTGAATCAAACCCCTGTATGTATAGGGGGGATCTCACACGCCCTGAATCAATGTAGGCCTGATGTAAATATATCTTTGCACAAAATGGCTGTATTTCAAATGGCTGTATTTCAAATGCCTGATTGAAACTCCTGTATGTAGGGGGGATCTCACACGGTCTGAACCAGTCTAGGCCTGAATTAAAAATTTCTTTGCACAAAATGGCTGTATTTCAAATGGCTGAATCAAACCCCTGTATGTATAGGGGGCATCCCACATGCCCTGAATCAGTGTAGGCCTGAAGTAAATATATATTTGCACAAAATGGCTGTATTTCAAATTTCTGTTTTTCAAATGGCTGAATCAAACCCCTGTATGTATAGAGGGGATCTCACACGGTCTGAACCAGTGTAGGCCTGAAGTAAATATATCTTTGCACAAAATGGCTGTATTTTAAATGGCTGTATTTCAAATGTCTGTATTTTAAATGGCTGAATCCAACCCCTGTATATATAGGGGGGATCACACACGCCCTTGAATCAGTGTAGGCCTGAAGTAAATATATTTTTGCACAAAATGGCTGTATTTCAAATGTCTGTATTTCAAATGCCTGATTTAAACCCCTGTATGTTTGGGGGTATCTCACACGCCCTGAATCAGTGTAGGCCTTAATTAAAGATTTCTTTGAACAAAATGGATGTATTTTAAATGGCTGTATTTCAAATGGTTGAATCAAACCCCTGTATGTATAGGGGGGATCACACATTCCCTCAATCAATGTAGGCCTGAAGTAAATATATCTTTGCACAAAATGGCTGTATTTCAAATGGCTGTATTTCAAATGGCTGAATCAAACCCCTGTATGTTCAGGGGGGATCTCACACGCCCTGAATCAGTGTAGGCCTGAAGTAATTATATCTTTGCACAAAATGGCTATATTTAAAATGGCTGTATTTTAAATGCCTGAGTCAAACCCCTGTATGTAGGGGGGTATCTCACACGGTCTGAATCAGTGTAGGCCTGAAGTAAATATATCTTTGCACAAAATGGTTATATTTCAATTAGCTGTATTTCAAATGGCTGAATCAAACCCGTTTAATAAGGTTTAATAAGTGGGATTTCTTACCTTATAAATGGGGTTGGGACCATCAGTGGTGTTGAGGAGAAGTCAGGTGGATACACAGCTGCTAGTCCTACTGAATAGACTGTTAGAATTTGTATTATGGCAAGAAAAAAAGCAGCTAAGTAAAGAAAAATGGGTGGCCATCATTACTTTAAGAAATGAAGGTCAGTCAGTCAGACGAAAAATTGGGAAAACTTTGAAAGTAAGGGCTATTTGACCATGAAGGAGAGTGATGGGGTGCTGCGCCAGATGACCTGGCCTCCACAGTCACCGGATCTGAACCCAATCGAGATGGTTTGGGGTGAGCTGGAGCGCAGAGTGAAGGCAAAAGGGCCAACAAGTGCTAAGCATCTCTGGGAACTCCTTCAAGACTGTTGGAAGACCATTTCAGGGGACTACCTCTTGAAGCTCATCAAGAGAATGCCAAGAGTGTGCAAAGCAGTAATCAAAGCTAAAGGTGGCTACTTTGAAGAACCTAGAATATGACATATTTTCAGTTGTTTCACACTTGTTTGTTATGTATATAATTCCACATGTGTTAATTCATAGTTTTGATGCCTTCATAGTCATGAAAATAAAGAAAACTCTTTGAATGAGAAGGTGTGTCCAAACTTTTGGTCTGTACTGTATATCTTAGATACAGTTCAAGCTTAGATACGGATATAGCTTAGATACGGCTATGGCTTAGATACAGCTATGGCTTAGATAAAGCTATAGCTTAGATCTAGCTATGGCTTAGATACAGCTATGGCTTAGATACAGCTATGTCTTAAATACGGCTATAGCTTAGATAAGGCTATAGCTTAGATACAGCTATAGCTTAGATACATATATAGCTATATCTATAAGATGGACATATAGCTGTATCTAAGCTATAGCTGTATCTAAGCTATAGCAGTATCTAAGCTTTAGCTGTATCTAAGCTGCGCTATAGCTGTATCTAAGCTACACTATAGCTGTATCTAAGCTAAGCTATAGCTGCATCTAAGCTAAGCTATAGCTGTTTCTAAGCTATAGCTGTATCTAAGCTATAGCTGTATTTAAGCTATATATGTATCTAAGCTATATCTATATTAAATATATATAGCTTATTGATATATATACTGTAACTTAGATGCATAGATATCTTAGATACAGTTCAAGCTTAGATACGGCTATAGCTTAGATACGGCTATGGCTTAGATACGGCTATGGATTAGATACGGCTATGGATTAGATATGGCTATGGATTAGATACGGCTATGGATTAGATACGGCTATAGCTTTGATACAGCTATGGCTTAGATACAGCTATGGATGATTAGATACGGCTATAGCTTAGAAACAGCTATAGCTTAGATACAGCTATGGCTTAGATACAGCTGTGGATTAGATATGGCTATAGATTAGATACGGCTATAGATTAGATACAGCTATATCTTAGATACGGCTATAGCTTAGAAACAGCTATAGCTTAGATACAGCTATAGCTTAGATACAGATATAGCTATAGCTATAAGATGGACATATAGCTGTATCTAAGCTATAGCTGTATCTGAGCTAAGCTATAGCTGTATCTAAGCTAAGCTATAGCTGTATCTAAGCTAAACTATAACAGTATCTAAGCTAAGCTATAGCTGTATTTAAGCTATAGCTGTATCTAAGCTAAGCAATAGCTGTATCTAAGCTATAGCTGTATCTAAGCTATATCTAAATAAGATATATATAGATTATTTATATATATAACTTAGATACATATATATCTTAGATACAGCTATAGCTTAGGTACGGCTATTGCTCAGATACAGCTATGGCTTAGATACAGCTAAAGCTTAGAAACAGCTATAGCTTAGATACAGCTATGGTTTAAATACAGCTATGGCTTAGATACATCTATAGCTTAGATACAGCTATAGCTTAGATATGGCTATAGCTTAAATACGGCTATAGCTTAGATATGGCTAAAGCTTAAAAACAGCTATAGCTTAGATACAGCTATAGCTTAGATACAGATATAGCTATATCTATATGATGGACATATAGCTGTATCTAAGCTATAGCTGTATCTAAGCTAAGCTATAGCTATATCTAATCTAAGCTATAGCTGTATTTAAGCTAAGCTATAGCTGTATCTAAGCTAAGCTATAGCTGTATCTAAGCTAAGCTATAGCTGTATATAAGCTATAGCTGTATCTAAGCTATAGGTGTATCTAAGCTATAGCATGGACAATTATTAACTTTTTGTGTCCTGGGGGTGGTATTACCAGTGTAACGATCCCTAGATGCTGGAGGGGAACGAGTAAACTGGCCCATGGAAGTGAGGGAAGGAGCCAGACACCTACCCTGCTGCTGAAGGAAATCTATCACCGCTCTGGTAAGTATCGGACATGAGCGATCGCTTGCCGACGCGTGCACCAAAGGCTCTGACATCTTGTTTACAGAGCCGGGCCACTCCCTCTAGCAGGGAGAAGCTTGTAAACGAGATGTCAGTGCCAGAGAAGGGTTGATGACGTCGGGGCTCACATGACCCAAATGGGCAGTGGCTAAACAAAGCAAAATCAGTAAAGTAAGTGATTTATAAAAGAGTTTAATATACTAATATAATTGCTATTAACATACATTTATATCACTCGGATAAGCCCTTTAAAGTAAAAACAAAGGGCAGTTTGTAGTACATGTTCTCTAAAGTATTTAAAGTGAAAGTCATTTCTTTCTGCATTTTGTCAGTATTGCATTTAAAGGGAAAGTCATTTATTTCTGCATTTATCAATATTACATTTAAAGTGAAAGGCATCTTATTATTTCTATTGATTGTGAAAGCATTGAAAGTAAAATGTCTGAGCCTAGTATTACCATGCCACTGTTAGAGAATGCAAAGATAAATAGAGTAGAAGTTGAAGAGCAAGAGAACCTGTTTGAGTTAGAAGAGTCTAATGCAGCACTAGTCTTGCCTCAAACAAATCTAGCCCAAGCAGATGAACTAAGATGTTCATCACGTGCCAGAAAACCGACTTTAAAGATGCTGGAAAATTTGGAGCAAGTAGCAGCACTGAAAGGAAAAAAGTTTGCCCTGATTTATGATAGGTGGAAATCATACATTAAAGACATTCATAGAAAGCTAAAGCAAGAAAGTATAAAAAGGAACTTGAGTGATATGGTAGAGACGGTAGAAGAATCTGAATCAGAGCTTATGGCTGCATATGTCAACCTGCGGTCGTTTACGACACCTTCACAGGATATTGTAAGGAACATAGGCACATGTAATGCAGTCACTAAAGATTTAATAAAGCTCATGAGCGAAATTTTATCTGTAGCTATTTATGATGAAGTTAAAGCAAGAAGTAGAATAAATGATCGTTTTATGAGAGACCATGCTAGGTCCTTAGGGAGAACCACAATCTCAAATGTGACTTCCTTCGCTAGCACAAGTGCCACCCATATATCAGAGTCTTCAAATACTTCAGCCAAAAGAAAGGAATTAGCTGAACAACTTGCTGTCAAGAGAGCAGAAATTGAAATGGAAGCTGCCATCGAGGCACTGTCTGTCAAATGGAAGAACAGCACCATCAAATGGAAGCTGAAATGGATGCACAACGCCATAAGTTGGAAGTTGAAATGGAGGCACAGCGCCATCAAATGGAAGCTGAAGTGGAAGCACAGCGCCAACAGATGAAAAGTCTGGAAAGGCAGAAAGAAGTTAAGATCATAGAAGCCAGACTCAGAGTACATGAGGAGGATATGAGTCATAGTAGTCATAGGTTCATATAAGTGAAGAAAAAGACTCCTATTTTCCTTCATACGCTCAAGAGAATGAAAGGAAATCTCCAGCATGTAGTGAAGAAATAAGTCATTATCCTTCCATCCCTGCTCAGAAAGACAAAGAGAGGCCTAGTCCAGTGTTAGGAAAAGATGTGTGGAACAGAAGAAGAAGAAAAGGACTCACCTAATTTTGAACTAAGTGAGAAAATAGAATCAGATGATTCTATTCCTAGATGCCACGGCAATGCTCAGGAGAATGTAAAAACCATTGTCCCAGCAAGACCACAGAGAACAGTCCTATCTAGACTTCCCGTTCCGGAACCTATTGTATTTTCAGGAGACGTACTGAAGTTCATAGAGTGAAAGGCAAGTTTTGAAATGATCATTGAGCATCATTGCTTCAGTCCAGTAGACAAGTTATTCTAACTTTAGAGATATGTTGGTGGGGAAGCAAATAATGTTCTTGAAGGTAACTTCAATAGAAAAGACAAAGAAGCCTACAAGCAAGCTTGGGAAAAATTTAATGCAAGATATGGTCATCCTTTCTTAGTACAAAGAGCTTTTAGAGAGAAATTGAATAACTGGCCTTAAATAGGTCCTAAGGAACACTTAAGACTCCAAGAGTATGGTGACTTCCTGCAAGCATGCAGCAATGCCATCCTACATGTTCAAGGTGTAGAAGTACTGAACGACTATCTAGAAAACCACAGGATGCTAGCCAAGCTACCTGAAGAAGTGGCTTCAAGATTGGAATCGCTATGTGACTGAACAGTTAGATCAAGGCAATAACTTCCCAAGTTTTAAAGAGCTCTCTGAGTTCATCAATAAGGAAGCATGGATAGCATGTAATCCAGTAACATCATCTTACGTCTTAAAATCCATCTAAGAAAGGCCTGCAAGAAAGATAAGACATGCAAGAGCAACTAGCTTTGCAACCAACGCAGCAGCTAAAGGTCCAGATACCTACGAGAGCAAGTTCAAAGTCACTACTGGGATTAGTAGAGAGACAGAACCGACAAATCTTCAGACTACCTTCAAATCTAGGTTCTGTGGAGAGAACCACTCCATACACAAGTGCCAACAATTGAAGAAGAACTCCCTAGATGAAAAGAAAAGGTTTGTACTTGAGAACCAATTGTGTTTCGGTTGTCTAAGAAAAGGCCATGTTACTAAGGAGTGCAAGAAAATGGCCACATGCAGCATTTGCAAAGGACGCCATCCTACACTACTACATGAAGAACATCCAAAGAAAGATAAATCCTCAATGCCTAAAGATACTGAGGAAAGAAAGAAAGTATTGGTATTCTTTTGTAGAGTGAGTGTAGGAGAAAGCAACGGCACATCAATAGTTGTACCAGTTTGCATTTCAAATCCTAAAAGGAGGAACAAGAAGGAATACGCCTATGCACTACTGGATGCCCAGATCTACCTCCAGCTTATACAAAAGATGATATACCTCTAGATCGAGATCACATACCTACCTGTGAAACAGCCAATAAATTGGAGCACCTATCTGTCATATCACATGAAATGGCCCTGCTGAAGGAGTTTGGTGTTGGACTGTTGATAGTCTACGATTGTCCCGAAGCATTGATACCACGAAAGGTAATCACAGGAGGAAAGGGTGAACCCTACACTGTTCAAACTGATCTAGGATGGGGTGTTGTTAGAGGAAAACAGCAGATCGCCAACTCAAGAAAGGTGTTCATACACACTCTAGAAGAAAGTATTCAGCAGAACCAACAAAGTCATCTTGAAATGCCCTTACTTTTCAGAGAATGCCCTCGTCTGCCAAATAACAGAAATCTTGTGCTAGCAAGATTGAAATGTTTGAAAAAAGGATGGGAAGAGATCTCAAACTCAAGAATGATTATTTGAAATTCATGGAAGGCTTCCTCAAAGAAGGACATGCAGAGAAAGTTAATAACCAACCTAAAGAAGGAGAAGTGTGGTACATCCCACATCAAGGTGTTTACCACTCCAAGAAACCAGATAAGATTAGAGTAGTATTTGATTGCTCAGCAAAATACGATGGTGTTGCATTGAATGATCATCTACTAAAAGAAACCAGATCTTACAAACACTTTGCCTGGAGTACTCTGTAGATTTAGAAAGTATCCCATAGCGTTTATGTGTGACTTTAAAAATATGTTCCACCAGTTTCATGTGAAGAATGAAGATAGAGACTTCCTGAGGTTTCTATTGTGGGAGAACAGAGATACAGAGACAGAGCCAGCAGAATACAGAATGAAAGTACACTTGTTTGGAGCAGCATCATCTCCAGGTTGCACTAATTATGGTATGAAGTACCTGGCCAATCAGAATGAAAAGGATTGCCCATCAGCAGCAAATTTTCTGAAGAAAAACTTTTATGTAGATGATGGTCTTAAAGGTCTAGAGTCCACAGAATCTGCAATCAAACTAGTGAAAGAAAGCCAAGAGTTATGTGCAAGAGGAAACATGCGCCTTCATAAATTTATCTCAAACAACAGAGAGGTACTGGAATCCATCAGTGACTCTGAAAGTGCATCAACAATAAAGAATGTAGATCTCAATTATGATCATCTTCCAGTCCAGAACATACATGGATTGGGATAGAATGTAGAAAATGACATGTTCTTCTTTGAGGTATCTATTGAAGAGAAAGTTGCAACTAGACGTACCATTCTTTCTGCAGTGGCTTCTATATACCATATGATCCATTGGGATTCTTGGCCCCAGTAATCCTCAGAGCAAGATAAATACTACAAGAATTATGCAGACAGAAATTGGAATGGGACGAGCCCATACCTGAAAATTTTAGGCCAAAGTGGGAGAGTTGGATAAGAGACTTGCAAAACTTGAGAGAAGTTCGGATACCCAGATGTTTTGTACCTCATGATTTCGTAAAGTACAAGAAAATAGAACTTCATCATTTTTCAGATGACAGTAGTTATGGTTATGGTCAGTGCAACTACATCAGAGTGATAGGGGAAGAAAGGATACACTGTTCCCTGGTTATGGGAAAGTCCAGAGTTGCACCTACCAGTATTCAGACAATACCAAGACTTGAACTGACAGCAGCTGTTGTTTCAGCATCAGTAAGCAAGTTTCTGAGAGAAGAATTGGAATTAAAAAGGATGAAGACAAAATAGTACGAAGAGTGTTGTTACAAATAGGAAACTCAAAACTTGACAAAAAGGGAAAACATCTCACTACTCCACTCAAGTTGGAACGTCCTATACAGAAGTTAGTTTTTCTACTTGAGAGTGATAAAAGACACTTGGAAGTTGGGAACCTGATGGAAAATGCCCTAAATTCCTGTTTAAGTCCTACCACTAAGAACATAGAATTAAAGGTAATTTTAGTGGGAGTGTAGCTGGCCAGCTAAGACCTGTCCTAGGTCGCTAATATAGTTTATATGTTTATACAGCTAAACCTGCCAATAAACTTAATACAGTTCCTATGTTTGTGTGTTAAAGACAAAAGCAGAGTTATTTACAGTGACTTCATGTTTGGATGTCATATAACTGTTATATATTGTGTTCACAGAAGCAGAAAAGATAATATGCCTTTAAGATTCATTATACAATGTAAGGTAAGCTCAATGAAACAGCAGAAACAACAGAAAGCAGAGAGTTAAACTGTTGTTGCTGGGCAGGAGTCTTGACCAATCACAGCCAGCCTCACACACAGCTTGTGTAGGAAATTCTTCTAGCAGGAGATGCTGGAATCATTATTCACCAGAGAGAGTTGTTGAACAGACATACACTCCACTAAGAGCTGTGTTTTATGGAAGCAGAGAGACCAAAATAGGTATTTAAAACAGAGAGATCATAAAGTGCTTAAATAACTTAAAGTGAGAGTACAGATACTCAAGTGAGAAATATATCCACCATTTTATGTTGAATGACAAGATTGAACAGTTGAGCCACTATATTATGCATACCGCCATTTTATGAATCTTTATGCAACACGTGTTTTGTACATGGACTATCTGCTGCGGAGGAGGCAGTGTTATATGAAGAAAAGTTGAAGTTAATAAAGAAGTTATTTCAAGCATTTGGTGTGCTCTTTAAACCTACTGTTTCCATACAACAGCGCCAGAGGAATGACAGAGTTAGACAGTCTGGTTAGACTAAAAGTCAGAGATATCAGAATTCTTCTAATGCCACTTCATAGTGCTGGGCCTGCCACAATATGCACATTATACAGGACCTGGAAATAAATGCATAGATGACGTGATATTAACATACACAGATAGAAGCAAGGCGTAGGAGTGGTAATGCCACTCTGGGGCGTTACACCTACATCTAGAGTCGCTGATGAGCAGCTTTCTCACCAGCAGCTAGACATAGAGCAGAACCTGAACCAGCAGGTGGTGGCATACTTGGAGTGCACCCTGCCACCGAAGATCTGAGTCCTGGGTTTACCGTGGAAAAGCTGTCCTTCCAGGCCAGTAGTGTGGCATAACAACTGGTGTTTACCACCTCCACACTATGTCACCTTGCCACTCTGTGGTCTCCTCATGCTGCTGGTACCTTAACACTACGTCACCTTGCCACTCTGTGACCTCCTCATGCTGCTGCTGCCACCTCCACACTCTGTCATTGGGCGACTCAGTGGTCTCCTCATGATGCTGCACTGCCACCTCCACACTATCTCACCTTGACACTCTCTGGTCTCCTCATGCTGGTACCACCTCCTCACTATGTCACCTTGCCACTATGTGGCCTCCTTATGCTGCTGCTGCTACCTCAACACTATGTCACCTTGCCACTCTGTGGCCTTCTCATGCTGCTGCTGCCACCTCCGCACTCTGTCATTGTGCCACTCTGTGGCTTCCTCATGCTGCTGCTACCTCAACACTATGTCACCTTGCCACTCTGTGGCCCCCTCATGCTGCAGCTTCCACCTCCACACTATGTCATTGTGCCACTCTGTGGCCTCCTCATGCTGCTGCTGCAACCTCACCACTATGTCACTGGGCCACTCTGTGGTCTCCTCATGCTGCTTCCACCTCACCACTATGTCATTGGGCCTTCTCATGCTGTTCAACCACCCTCCCCACTCCATGACTGGGCCACTATTTTGTCTTTTTGGCCAGGATGACAGCACAATTTTTTTTACCCTTCTTCTGATCTGTCAGAAGGAAGGAAAAATTAGATGCACAACGGATCCTGTTTGTGTAGCAGCTGTAAGGCCTGTATGGTCCCATCAGAATTGGCTTATGATTTGGTAGCCAAAAGCAGGAGTGGGTACAAAACACAGAAGACATGCAAATATTCCATTCACGTGTCATCTCTGTTTTGGATCCACTCCTTTTTTTTTTTTTTTTTTCAT
Organism: Bufo bufo; assembly: GCF_905171765.1. Taxonomy (NCBI): domain Eukaryota; kingdom Metazoa; phylum Chordata; class Amphibia; order Anura; family Bufonidae; genus Bufo; species Bufo bufo. Next base: position 113,975,409 of record NC_053394.1, read on the forward strand.
TAGCAATACTGATGGATTACTGACTAAATGCTGACTGAGTGAAGGCGAATGATCAACAGACATGATCCATTTTTTGGGGGTTATTGTTCTGACGGATCAGAGGAAGGGCAAAATATTCAGTGACGTCAACACAAACTTACTGCTGACACCCTCTCCACTCTGTTGGAGGGCTCTACTTGTATAAGCGTTTATTAGAACAAGTTCTGTAGACATTTATGTATAATCAGCTGATGACGGTGTAAAAGGAGTGCAATTCTTCTTGACGCTAACATCGATCTGTAAGGCTGAGTTCATACTTGAGTGATTTGGTCAGTTTTAGCCCCGTGACTGCCCAAATAAGTGAAGTGTGCAGTGATTCTAAGAGCGACGCCTGTCATGTGCGTGTCATACTGACTCAAGCCTCATGCAGACGTTGGTGGAACACGGTCCGTGAGATACCAGACTGGCATCCTCCTGAGTGCAGGAGCGCACGGCGTCATTGGTTGCTATGACGTTGTGCGTTTCGTGCCTCCGCTGCTGTACAGTAATACACTCGTATGATCTACACAAGTATATTGCTGTACAGCTGCGGTGACACAAAGCACACGGCGTCATAGTAACAATTGACGCCGTGCGCTCCTGCACTCAGGAGGATGCCAGTCCGGTATCTCACGGACCGTGTTCCACCAACGTCTGCATGAGGCTTCACAGTATTGTTTCACTACCACAGCAGACTCCCTATGCATGTTACTGCAAGGCACAGTGTTTTACACCACTACACAGGCTCACTTCAGCCAGAAAATATCTGTTTTCTTATGGGATTCGCCGCAACTAAATTCGGATCTAATCGTTTCGGAAAATTCGGCGAATTAGCCGAATCGAATTTTTTTAAAATTCGTTCATCTCTCTTCATAATATGAAAGATAGGAATATTCTTGTACATCTGTGGGAAGTATTATAGTAGTTATATTCTAGTACATAGGAAGCAATATTAAAGATAATGAATTCTCGTTTATAGGGAGCATTTTTATAGTTGGTATACTATTGTACGTTGGAGGCAGAATTTTATAAATTATATTCTTGTTCATATGGACAGTATTAAATTAACTATATTCTTGGTCATAGGAAGTAATATTATAGTAGTTACTGTGATTTTATAGGGAGCAGTATTATTGTACTCATGTACAATAAAACATATTTTGAATTTAGCTGTTACATCATATACTGTAGTGTATAATAGTATAATTGTACAGGAACTGCTCATATATGAACACAGCTAGCAGCAGGGCCCAGCAATGAAATAGTTCCTCTTTGCAGTGTTCTTGCATTCACTGATATAATAATAACCTGCACAGTAGTTGATCTTGACAGAGCGTGTTCCCACATAATTACACAAACAGCTGAGGCAAGGTGCACCAATTTTATGTGTTTGTTTTACCATCCCATTAATGTGGCCCATAAACGTATCAGATTCTCCATAAATTCATAATATCCCAGATTAAATGTGAGCATAGACCCATAAACACATCATGTGTCTGCTCCACCACACACTGAACAATCTGGCTGCACTGATAAGATGTCAGCCTCAATACAATGTGCCATGCAGGATGTATGCAATTAATCAGGTTTATCACCTATGTAAAGAAAGCATTAGGAGAGCACACTAAATTTAATGAATTTAATTGGTATTTATATTCTCAAGCTACTCAGATCTTTCTGCTAAAGGAAATAACAAGTAAACCTAAGGGCCTAAAGAGACATTGTCAACTGAAGGCACTATAGGCAGAAGCATAGGACAGGAAGGGCATACTAGGCCTTGTAGTTTGTTATGTTCATAGACAAATGTACTTAAAGAGGTTTTTACGGGATTTAAGTATTGATGACCTCTACCCCAGTATAGGTCATCATCAATATAAGGTTGGAAAGGTCTTACTCCCGGCACCACCGCTGATCAGTTTCTGCAGACTCTTTTATAGAATTCTACGCACAACAATGTACATTCGATAACAGCTTTGCTTTATACTGATATTCTATCCTATTCGGGGTAGCGCCCTCCTGGGTTGTTATCCACACACGGTCCTTTTCAGGTGAGCTTTAGGTCATAGATATACCTCCATGGCTTACTGTTGCCGGTGTTGAGATCCCACACCTGGCTCTGTACCCTAGTTGCTGGTTATCCACCATTCTTTACCTTTCCGTTCAGCATACTATGTATTACTGCCGTGGTTGTTTTTCCAGCTGACTTTTCTCTCATTCTACATTATTTACATCTCTTTGATACATTAGGTCTATGGGCTGGTCATTGAATCTAGCATTTTCCCATGATCTTTACAAACTTGCATTATGTTTTTTGTGACCTGTGTGTTCTCCCAGGGTGGCGCCTGTTCTTTCCTTTTCCCTGCTCCCATCTACCTTGTCCATGGCATCACTTGCATGTATTTTTAATCATGTTTTGATATAACTTAATAAAATATTTATTTTTTGGTACTTTGAGCTTCTCTTCTCTTTCTTCATTATTGCACTCGGAGCTTGTACCGAGTTACCTTTTTACGGGTGCCCCACTGTGGTCACATTGGGTAGGCACTGTCCTCCATCCCTCTTTGGGACACCCGGGGTCTCCCTCTTTTTTCTGCACAACAATGTACATTCGATAACAGCTTTGCTTTATACTGATATTCTATCCTATTCCCTTAAATAGCACTGAGCTGCACAAAGGCCCTGTGATCACTGGATGTGACATCACTAGCCAAGGAAGAGGAACAGCTGACCTTGCAGAGTTCAAACTTCTTCTACAATAAGATATTGATGACTTATTTTAACCCCTTTAAATATGGAGCCTGCCCTGGAGTTTCACACAGCAGACACCCAGGGCTAATGCCTGTGATTGGCGATAACACTGATCACAGACATTTAACTCCATAGATCCCATGGTCAATTGTAACCTACATCATCTGAGGCGGCTTTCCCCAGGAGCACTGCACACTGACATCGGGCATGGCGTTCATTGCTGTTGGTAGCTTGGAGCCTGTATTAGACTACCAGGCCTATCACAGGTGTATTCCAATATTTGCCAGCAGATGGTAGTACTGCATTGGATTATACTGAATTTCCCATACACTAATGTGGTTAAACGGTTCGCCGCTTTTCCTATATTGATGACCTGTCCTCAGGATAAGTCATCAATATCAGAACAGTGGAGGACTGACTCCCAGCATCCCCCTTGATCTTCAAAGAAAGTGAATAGGATGGAGAGGTCCCACTGAAGTGAATGGGATGAAGGAGCTGTAATTGCACTACTCACCGCTGCAATGTCGACTGCGAGTAGGTAAACAGTGAAGAGAATGTAGCACTCATAGGTTCGCTGCGGTCTCTACAAATAGCTGATCGACAGGCCACAAATTTTTGAAAGACCTCCGAGTCCACCAATTTATATGGCAGTAGTTGGCAGTCTAGCAGTTCCAACAAGCCAGCGGTCAGCCGTTGGGAAAGAGGATTATCCAGCATCATCAGTTTTTTTACGTTCGAACATTTGGCCCACGGAAGCCTGCCTTGTGCCAGATGAACGTGACGATGGCATGGTGGAAGTTGGAGTGGAGGACAAATGGGAGGAGAGAGGAGAAGGAGAAGAGGCAGGAGGTGGAGCATCGGGAGTGTGGCTTTGTGGGTTCTGACGGCGTTGCTCCCACTGGGCGCGGTGATGGGAGGCCAGGTGCCTTCTTAAGGTGGTCGTCCCTAGGTGAGGGTTGGGCTTATCATAACTTATGTGTTGACAGCACAGGTTACAGGGCAACACTATTATCAGCAGCTGACACGTTAAAAAAAGCCCACACTGCGGAGCCATGTGTCGGCATCCTGGGAGCACAAGATGTGACTGGTGGAAGGCTTGCTCCAGATACATTTGCAGTCTGCTTTTTTACTCCTGTGCACTGCGAGTACTGCCTGCTTCTCCTCCTTCTCCTCCCTATCTGCTCATCTGTCTCTCCCTCTGAACTCCCCTCCTCTTCCTCTCTTGTGGCACCCATGTGACGTTGATTGACACATCATCATCGTCACCTTCACCACCACTGATATTAGAGATCTTGGAGTAGGCAGCAACAGCGGGAATCACCCTCTTTGGGCTGATCTGGGTACTGTCATCAGACCGCTGGGTTGCAGCCGTTGCTACCTCCTCTTCCTCATCCGATGCCAATAATGGCATGCACATCGGTAAGGTCTGGGAATGGATGAGAAAATAATTCATCTGACTGAAGTGGAGGGGCTATGGTGTTGTTGGTGGTGTCTTTGGGGGTGCACACAGCAGAGAGTGAGGAGGGTGCAGATACAGAGGATGAGGAGGGTGCAGAACCGGAAGGCTGAGTGAGTCACTCAACCAACTCTGGTGCCCCCTTTGAAATTATCGCAAGCGCCTTCTCCAATTTCCCACTTAGGCTCCCGCCTGTTGCACCTGCCTGACCCCTAACATCCCTGAGGAACAGTCTGCCTGTCATTTTCTAAATGATCCTCTGCCTAAGTCCGTAGAGAAGAGCAGGATTTGTGGAAGAAGGTATATCGCCGCCCTCAATCAGTATTTGGTGGAAAAAGGTATAAAGCAATAGCAACCCCCAATCAATATTTTGTGGTAGAAGGTATATGGCACCCCTCAATCAGTATTTCACTGAAAAAGGTATATAGCACCCCTCAATCAGTATTTTGTGGAAGCAGGTGTATCACAGAGCTCAAACAGTATTTAGTGGAAGAAGGTATATAGCAATAGCACCACTCAATCAGTATTTGGTGGAAACAGGTATATAGCACCGCTCAATCAGTATCTGGCAGAAACAGGTATATAGCACCCCTCAATCAGTATTTTGTGGAAGCAGGTGTATCACAGCCCTCAATCAGTATTTAGTGGAAGAAGGTATATAGCAATAGCACCCCTCAATCAGGATTTTGTGGAAGAAGGTATATAGCACCCCTCAATCAGTATTTGGCAGAAAATTGTATATAGTAGCCCTCAATCAGGATTTTGTGGAAGAAGGTATATAGCACCCCTCAATCAGTATTTGGCGGAAACAGGTATATGGCACCCTTCAATCAGTATTTTGTGGAAGCAGGTGTATCACAGCCCTCAATCAGTATTTGGTGGAAGAAGGTATATAGCAATAGCACCCCTCAATCAGGATTTTGTGGAAGTAGGTATATATCACCCCTCAATCAGTATTTGGTGGAAACTTGTATATAGTACCCCTCAATCAGTATTTAGTGGAAGAATGTATATGGCACCCCATAATCAGTATTTGGAGGAAACAGGTATATAGCACCCCTCAATCAGTATTTGGCGGAAAAGGGTATATGGCACCCCTCAATCAGTATTTTGTATAACAGGTGTATCGCAGCCCTCAAGCAGTTTTTTTGGGGCAACAGGAATATCACATCCATTGCAATGAGTTACTCCAATAGCATTTTTCCCTCTATCTGGCTGCACACAACTGCTGCACAATACAAATACACTACAATATAATTTCTATGTTAGAAAGTATATTATAAGTATACCACACCCCTCTACATTACACCTATCGATAGCACACCTATTCCAGTCCTTATTAGCCCTATTGTGGCAGTATTAGCTAGCGTTTGGTGTCCCTAACTGTCCCTGCTTCAAAATGCAACCTCTCCCTACACTGGCAAAACACATAATGTAAAATGGCTGCCAGACATGGTTCTGTTATAGGTTTGGGTATGTTCATGTGCTGAAATGTCTCAATTGGCTGTCCTGTCCCACCTGATGGATGTGTCATGAGTCAAAGTTCTGCGCTATGCAGAAAATTATGGCACGTGCGAATATCGCCATATGTTTGCATGTTTGGAAAATCGAGCAAAGTTCGCCGCGAGACGATCACCGGGTGAACCGCCATTTCTAGACCCAGACACACAGTGGCAGTATGCAGTGGAGATGGAGGCAGGGAGTCTCTCCAAGTCACTTGCTCCTTTTTACACCCACCATCATCATGTACTGTTAGTTCCATCCACCTCCCCACTCTATCACCGATTTATTCTGTGATCTCCTGATGCTGCTGCCACCTCCACACTATGTCACCTTGACACTCTGTGGTTTCCTGATGCTGCTGTCACCTCCACAGTATGTCACCTTGCCACTCTGTGGTCTCCTGATGCTGCTTGAGAAAGACCTGTGTGTGGAAACGTTGCTGTATTTTTTCTGTGTGATTAAACACTAAGTTTTGATTCAAGACTATAAGTGCCGTGACTTTCCTGAAGTTTTTCCTGATGCTGCTGCCACCTCCACACTATGTCATCTTGCCAATCTGTGGTCTCCTCATGCTGCTGCCACCTCCACACTATGTCACCTTGCCACTCTGTGTTCTCCTATTGCTGATGCCACCTCCACAGTATTTCACCTTGCCACTCCACTCTGTGGTCTCCTGATGTTGCTGCTACCTCAACACTGTCACCTTGCCACTCTGTGGCCTCCTCATGCTGCTTCTGCCACCTCCACAATCTGTAATTGTGCCACTCTGTGGTCTCCTAATGCTGCCGCCACCTCCACACTATGTCACCTTGACACTCTGTGGTCTCATGATGCTGCTGCTACCTCAACACTATGTCACCTTGTCACTCTGTGGCCTCCTCATGCTGCTATTGCTGCCACCCCCACACTATGTCACCTTGCCACTCTGTGGCCTCCTCATGCTGCTGTTGCTGCCACTTCCACACTCTGTCATTGTGCCACTCTGTGGTCTCCTGATGCTGATGCTACCTCCACACTATGTCATCTTGCCACTCTGTGGTCTCCTAATGCTGCTGCCACCTCCCAAATATGTCACCTTGCCACTCTGTGGTCACCTGATGCTGATTCGCTCATCTCTATTGGCCAATCAGTTGCTAAAGGACATCAAACAGCAAATTTCCCGCTGGCTGTCTCCCCGCCAACTCCAACTGTGTAAGGTGGTCAGCGACAATGCAGTGACCAAGCCGCATTTCAGGGAAATAACATATGCTCTTTGCATAATACATGTGATAAATTTAGTCATGCTGGCCACGTTTAGGAGACTGTCCTCGCATTTCATCCATTCTTATGTGGCAAGGAACTCCTGGACTTCAAGTGACAGTGTTGAGGGAAGTGTTGGATTTAAATATATATGTATATATGCCCTTACATATATGCATATATATTGTCCCTTTTGCATGGGCCGGTCCAGGTGGTATGGGTGTATACATAGAGATGCATGTATGCCCCCTTGTCAGCATACATGCATGTAGATGTGCCCCAAACATCTATATGGATGTATATACCTAAATGTGGTCCCAGTATATGGATCTGTCCAGGTTGTGTGTATGTATATACATGTATACCTAAGTGACCCCAGGTTGTGTGGGTATATATATATATACTGATATGATCCCCAGGTTGTGTAATATACACTCACCTAAAGAATTATTAGGAACACCATACTAATACGGTGTTGGACCCCCTTTTGCCTTCAGAACTGCCTTAATTCTACGTGGCATTGATTCAACAAGGTGCTGATAGCATTCTTTAGAAATGTTGGCCCATATTGATAGGATAGCATCTTGCAGTTGATGGAGATTTGAGGAATGCATATCCAGGGCACGAAAGCTCCCGTTCCACCACATCCCAAAGATGCTCTATTGGGTTGAGATCTGGTGACTGTGGGGGCCATTTTAGTACAGTGAACTCATTGTCATGTTCAAGAAACCAATTTGAAATGTTTCGAGCTTTGTGACATGGTGCATTATCCTGCTGGAAGTAGCCATCAGAGGATGGATGCATGTTCTCATTCTGTTTACGCCAAATTCGGACTCTACCATTTGAATGTCTCAACAGAAACCGAGACTCATCAGACCAGGCAACATTTTTCCAGTCTTCAACAGTCCAATTTTAGTGAGCTCGTGCAAATTGTAGCCTCTTTTTCCTATTTGTAGTGGAGATGAGTGGTACCCGGTGGGGTCTTCTGCTGTTGTAGCCCATCCGCCTCAAGGTTGTGCGTGTTGTGGCTTCACAAATGCTTTGCTGCATACCTCGGTTGTAACGAGTGGTTATTTCAGTCAACGTTGCTCCTCCATCAGCTTGAATCAGTCGGCCCATTCTCCTCTGACCTCTAGCATCCACAAGGCATTTTTGCCCACAGGACTGCCGCATATTGGATGTTTTTCCCTTTTCACACCATTCTTTGTAAACCCTAGAAATGGTTGTGCGTGAAAATCCCAGTAACTGAGCAGATTGTGAAATACTCAGACCAGCCCGTCTGGCACCAACAACCATGCCACACTCAAAATTGCTTAAATCACCTTTCTTTCCTATTCTGACATTCAGTTTGGAGTTCAGGAGATTGTCTTGACCAGGACAACACCGCTAAATGCATTGAAGCAACTGCCAAGTGATAGGTTGACTAGATAATTGCATTAATGAGAAATAGAACAGGTGTTCCTAATAATTCTTTAGGTGAGTGTATATATATATATATATATATATATATATATATATATTGGTCAGCCTAGTTCTGTTATGACGTGGGAGTGTGTGATGTTATGGTGTGGCGTCTGGCGGGGGGATGCTTTCATTTACACCTTGGGCAGGAAGTCCTTTGATTCAGTTCAAGCATTCCGTCACACACTCACGATGATGTCATCACCCTCCTGTTGAAGGGGGGGGGGCTGCTTTTGGGCTATATTAGCCCAACCCAGGACAAAGGCGCGGGCTCTTGGAACTGGACTACAAACAGAGACACATGGGAGAGAGCAGCTCCATGACGTACCCCTGGAGAAGGCCTAGTAACCCTGGAAGGGCTAAGTATACCCCTACAGCATAACCCCTTCCACCAACCATCCCCTAACCCCGGCTGCTGAACTCCTGCAGCATTAACCTCAGCCCTGTCTGCCTCTGCCCATATCCTTAACTCCTGCATTCCCTGTGTGCAGCCCCAGCATACCCTTGCTGGCCTGTAATATCCTGGTCCCCTGCAATAGCCCCAATACCCCTGACCCAGGTAACCCATCATCGCCTGCACTGTGATTCCCTACATTGCAGTGATTGTGTGGTTTACAGCCCTGCTTTAACCCTTGCATCGCTGGGCTTTATTAACCATGTATTCCCTGTACCCTTACAACCCTGTGTCTGTGGCCTTCATTCACCCCTGCAGTGCCACCATTCCCTGTAGGGATAGTTTTTAGTCCAGGTTGGGTGGGCTGCTAATGTATGTGTGTGTGTACTGTATAGTTAGTTTGTGGGTGGAACTTGGGATTGAATAGTGTATTTAGTGCTGTATTTATGGTGCTGTATTGTGTGTATTGTGCACTGTAGGTTGACAATAAATATCTTGCATTATTTGTATTATACCTACTGTGTAACGTGTTGTTATTAGCGGTAGCTAGCTCAGTTCGGTGCTTGCAGCTAGTTTAGTGATTAGCGTAAGGCAAAGTGAAAGTGTTATTAATATAAAGGTATAAATAGGTGGAGTCATCACTAGACGACTCCTCCTATTTATGAATATTAATTATTGATATTTGCATAAATGTTGGTAATTAATATTCCCCCTTTACAGACAGAAACGTCTGCCATTGCACTGCTTGATCTGTAATGTTCTAAGTCGTTTGAATTCTACCTTCTACCTACCGTTTGAATATCCTGGAGTGTCTGTACAAGCAGTGTAAAAGCAGTGAATGATTTCAGCATGCACCAGACCACCACAGAAGGGAGCATGTGTTATTTTTAGGTGTGAGAGTATTCCAGACTACAGAGTGTTTCCAAATTAACAGAAGGGATTATTCAAATGCATTCTGTCTGTAATAGAAGAGGTCACTCTGGTACAATTATCTTACAAAGGGATAGAGCAGACCAGAAAATGCCAGTTAATGTTGGTATCCAATGTTAGGGTCATGAGTATAAAACACATAAAGGTCTATTTTTCAGTCTAGGGGGGAGGGGAGAGAAGGAGAAAAAATATGCAAACATAAAAAAAGAAGAAGAGATAATGAAAATATATAAAAGAGTCCTAGGAGACATCATTATGACATATACCAATTTTCAGGTCAATTGGGGCATATTTGATTAATGTAGAATTGATTTGGGCACGAAATTGGTTTTGTTTGCACAATATAGGAAAAAGCACTAGCCTATGTGTGCTCCCATGGTCCTGGCCACCAGAGAGGCTGACACTTTCTCCTATGGTGTGCAAGCATGACCTCCACTGATGGATTGCAGGGTGGTCTGTAACCATGGAAATGAGCAGTGCATAATGTGATGGAAAAATGAATCCAGCCAGCAAAAGAAAGCAATATGGGCAATCACAATACATTAGTAAGTGGCTTGTATTAACTTTCTCTACATGAAAAATGCCACTTACTGAAGTGAGACTACTATTGTTGATCGAGCACCAAAGTGCTCAGGTCGAACACCTCTAGATGCTTGGGGGCTCTACCGAGCACCCGAGCTCAATGGAAGTCAATGGGAGAACCCGAGCATTAAACCAGGCACCCCCTGCTCTGAAGAGGGGAGGGTGTCTGGTTCATAGAAAAAGGTCAGAAATTGATGGAAACACCACTGAAATGGTTCGGGAACAGCATAAGGAGGATGTCTGGATGCATCTTGGACTCCCAGGTCGCTGCTGGGAACGATGTTGTCCGAGTAGTATGCCACTTTTACAGACTGACAATAATACGCCCAAAACCGAAGATAAAATAATTGTTAGAAAAATTCTTTCCTGTATATTTACTTGTATATAAAGTGCAAGAGCTGCCAAAAATTACAAGCAAGAGGCACTCCGATAAAACCTGTATATCACATAAAGGAGGGCCTCATTCACATTGTGGTACAACTGTTCAGGTAGTGGGACTCATACACTCATAAAGCCTATGCACTAGGTGAAAGTGCTGCCAAAAATTACAAGGAACTGGCACTCCAATACACCCTTTGTTACACATAAAGGAGGGCATCATACACACCCCTGAAAAATTATGATTGATGGCCTGCTGATCTGACCATTTAAAACATTAGGGGCGAGGGCCTGCTGCTGAGTTGACCCTCTAAAACATTAGGGGTAAGGGTCTGCTGCTGAGCTGACCCTCTAAAAAGGTTGAAGGTGAGGGCCTACAGGTGAGATGACCCTGTAAAACATTATATGCGAGGGCCTGCAGGTGAGCTGACCCTGTAAAAGATTGTAGGTGAGGGCCTGTAGGTGAGCCGACACTGTAGGTGAGGGACTACTGGTGAGCTTACCTTCTAAAAGGTTGTAGGTGAGGGCCTGCAGATGAGCTGACCCTGTAAAACATTATATGCGAGGGCCTGCAGGTGAACTGACCCTGTAAAACATTATATTCGAGGGCCTGCAGGTGAGCTGACCCAGTAAAACATTATATGCGAGGGCCTGCAGGTGAGCGGATCCTGTAAAAGATTGTAGGTGAGAGCCTGCAGGTGAGTTGACCCTGTAAAACATTATATGCGAGGGCCTGCTGGTGATTTGAACCTGTAAAAGATTGTAGGTGAGGGCCTACAGGTGAGATGACCCTATAAAATATTATATGCGAGGGCCTGCAGGTGAGCGGACCCTGTAAAAGATTGTAGGTGATGGCCTGCAGGTGAGCTGACCCAGTAAAACATTATATGTGAGGGCCTGCAGGTGAGCTGACCCTGTAAAAGATTGTAAGTGAGGGCCTGCAGGTGAGCTGACCCTGTAAAACATTATATGCAAGCGCCTTCAGGTGAGATGACCCTGTAAAAGATTGTAGGTGAGGGACTGCAGGTGAGCTGACCCAGTAAAACATTTTATGCGAGGGCCTGCAGGTGAGCTGACCCTGTAAAAGATTGTAAGTGAGGGCCTGCAAGTGAGCTGACCCTGTAAAACATTATATGCAAGCGCCTTCAGGTGAGATGACCCTGTAAAAGATTGTAGGTGCGGGCCTGCAGGTGAGCTGACCCAGTAAAACATTATATGCGAGGGCCTGCTGCTGAGCTGACCCTGTAAAACATTATATGCGAGTGCCTGCAGGTGAGCTGACCCTGTAAAAGATTGTAGGTGAGGACCGGCAGGTGAGCTGACCTGTAAAACATTATATGCGAGGGCCTGCTGGTGAGCTGACCCTGTAAAACATTATATGCGAGTGCCTGCAGGTGAGCTGACCCTGTAAAACATTATATACGAGGGCCTGCAGGTGAGATGACCCGGTAAAAGATTATATGTGAGGGCATATATGCGAGGGAATTATATGCGATGAATAAGCATGTTGATATGATGGAAGAGGAGGAGGAGGATGAGAAAATTAAGATTCGACCATACGGTATACCCTTTTTTGTGGTGGAAGGGGTGCATGGGAATACAGTATAATACATCAATGAGGACTCGCACTCGCCAGATCTTACGGTCAACCGGAATGCAGCAGCCCACCTGGAGTATACAGTCCAATGAGCGATAACGGAGGCAGCATGTCAGGTGAAAATCTCTTTATTGGGAACTGCTTACATGTAAAACGTGATTACAAAAAAGCTTGATAAAGGCTATGCTATAGCCGAAACGTAGCAGCGTTTTACATGTAAGCAGTTCCCAATAAAGGGATTTTCACAGGACATGCTGCCTCCGTTATCGCTCATGGGAATACAGTATATTCAGTACATTATAAACAACACATTTAAAGAGCCTTTATGTTCATTAGCTTTTCTCTGGTGGAGTCAAGAAGTCAGGGTCAATCCAGGCCTTGTTCATTTTTATAAGAGTCAACCTGTCAGCATTTTCAGTTGACAGGCGGATACGCTTATCTGTTATAATGCCGCCAGCAGCAATAAATCAGGGCAGGCCAGCACCTCCAAGGCATAAAGCGCCAGTTCATGCCATGTGTCCAGCTTGGACACCCAGTAGTTGTAAGGCACTGAGGGATCATTGAGCATGCTGACACGGTCTGCTATGTACTCCTTCACCATCTTCCAAAATCTTTCCCTTTTTGTGACAGTAGGCCGCTCATCAGGGTGATGGGGCTGATGGGGTGTCATGAAACTGTCCCAGGCTTTGGAGAGTGTTGCCCTGCCTCTGTTGGAACTGCAGTGTGTTTCCCTTGTCTCCCCTCCTCGGTTGCCCAAGGAACCACGGACTCTGCCGCCAGCATTGTCAGATGGACATTTTTGGATCAATTTTTCAGCAAGGACCTTCTGGTATTGCACCGTTTTGCTCGTCCTCTCCATCAGAGGAGTGAAAGATGAGAAGTTCTCTTTGTAGCTGGGGTCAAAAAGGGTGAATAACCAGTAATCTGTGTTGTCTAAAATGCATATAACGCGCGGGTCGCAGTAAAGGCAGCCTAACATGAAGTCAGCCATGTGTGCCAGAGTACCAACAGGCAAGACTTTGCTATCGTCATCAGGAGGATGACTCTCAATCTCCTCATCCTCTTCCTCCTCTTCAGCCCACCTACGCAGAACAGATGGAATTAAACTTCCATGGGTACCACCCTCTGTAGCGGAGGCAACCATCTCCTGCTCCTCCTCCTCCTCTTCATCGTCCAATTCGTCCTGAGAAGACAAACTGAATGTGGTTTGTCTATCACCCTGTGTAAAGTCTTCCCCCATTTCCACCTCTTTCACATGCAAAGCTGCGTCTTTAATTGTAAGCAGCGAGCGTTTGAGTAGACACAAGTGGGATGGTTACGCTGATAATAGCGTTATTGCCGCTCTCCATCTGTGTTGATTCCTCAAAGTTTCTTAAAACCTCACAGAGGTCAGACAACTATGCCCACTCCTCGCTTGTGAATAGTGGAAGCTGACTGGAAAGGCGACGCCCATGTTGCAGCTGGTATTCTATTACTGCCCTCTGCTGCTCACAAAGCCTGGCCAACATGTGGAACGTCGAGCACAACAGTCGGTGAGCTGGCAATTTCAAGCGCTGCTGCAGCGTTGACAGACCATCTGACTTGCGGAAATGTGCACACACGCGACGCACCTTCACCAGTAGCTCAGGCAAATTGATTTAGGTTTTGAGAAACCGCTGAACCACTAAGTTTAAGAAGTTTAGACATGGGATGTGTGTGAGTTTGCCGAGCTCCAAAGCCGCCACCAAGTTACGGCCATTATCAGACACAACCATGTCTGGTTGTAGGTTGAGTGGCGAGAGCCACAGCTCAGTCTGGTCTCTTATCCCCTGCCACAGCTCTGCGGCGGTGTGCTGTTTGTACCCTAAGCATATCAGCTTTAGCACGGCCTGTTGCCGCTTCCCTACTGCAGTGCTACACTGCTTCCAGCTACTGACTGATGGCTGACTGGTGCTGCACGCGGATAATTCGGAGGTGGAAGTGGTGGAGGAGGCAGAGGAGGAGAAGTGGGGGTTGGAGCCACTAACGTAGGTGCTGGCAGAAACCCTGATCGACGTAGGGCCCGCAATCCTTGGTGTCGGTAGCAGCTGTGCCATCCCAGGGTGCGACTCGCTCCTGGCCTCCACAACGTTCACCCACTGTGCCGTCAGGGAAATGTAGCGTCCCTGGCTGAATGCACTTGTCCATGTGTCCGTGGTTAAGTGGACCTTCCCAATAACTGCGTTGGTCAGGGCACTTGTGATGTTACGGGACACATGTTGGTGTAATTGAAATATAGTGGCGGATGGGGACTGCGTAATGCGAGATGGCCACCGACATCAAGAAGGGGAAGGCCTAAGTGTCCACAAGACTAAATGGCAACATTTCCAGGGCCAGTAATTTGGAAAGCTGCACATTTAGTGCTATGGCCTGTGGGTGGGTGGCTGGGTATTTGCGCTTGCGTTAAAAGGCCTGGGGTAAGGACATTTGGATGCTGCGCTGGGATACGGAAGTGAATGTGGTTGCTAATGGTGCTTGCGAAGGTCCAGGTGCAGGGTGGGAGGCATCCACGCCTGCGCTTTCGACAGGGGATTGGCCAGCACGTAACACAGGGGAAGAGGAGGCAGTGGTGTGACCCGTAGACACAGATTGTGGACCCAGGTGTTCATCCCACTTATTACGGTGCTTGGATGCCATGTGGTGGATCATGCTGGTGGTGGTAAGGTTGCTAGTGTTTACACCCCAGCTCATTTTGGTACTGCACAGGTTGCAAACTACTATTCTTTTGTCGTCCGCACTTTCCTCAAAAAAGCGCCATACTGCGGAACACCTACCCCTTGGCAAGGGAGATTTCCACAAGAGGGTGCTTCGGGAACAGTTGCAGGCCTGTTTGATGTGGCCCGCCTTCTCCCTTTTGCCACCCCACTGCCTCTTCCAGCCTGTTGCAGTGCTGCAGATCCCTCCCCCTCTGTACTGCTGTCCTCGCTCGGCTTTCCACCTTCCCAGGTTGAGTCAGTAACTTCATCGTCCACCACCTCCTCACTCTGCTCATCCTCCTGACTTGTTGACCTAACCACAATGATTAACAACTGTGTCTCATCCTCTTCACCAACCTTTTGAGACAGTAATTGCCATTGACTTATTGGCAACTGTGTCTCATCATCATCCACCTTATTAAACAGTAATTGCCGTCCCCCACCGTCATCTTCTTGTGACTGTAGATGCTCAAGAGTTTGAGAATCAGGGCACAAGGTCTGTCCCTCTTCAAGCGTGCTTGGCGAGAAGGCCAAATCGAGGAATGGCGCTGAAAAGAGGTCTTTGGAATATCCGGGTGTGGGATCACTTGTTTGCCCATACTCTCCATGGTGGGAAGAAGGACGATCAGGGTGAGGATTGTGTTGAGCAGACTCCTGGCTACTGAGTCTGGACTTGGTGGAAGACAGGGTGGTGCTTAAACGACTGGAAGCATTATCTGCTGCAATCCAGTCTGACTTAAAAAAAGGTGTCCTGGGCCGCTCTGCAAACTAGGACATTAAGCTAGGTATCGTGGATGATTGCTTTTCTTGTGCTCTGGAAGCAGACACAGTATCAACGTGCCCAGGGCCTAGGCCTCTGCATGCACCATCAGCATCACGGCCACTTCCCCATCCCTTACTGCTCGCCTTCTTCATATTAAATGTTATATATGCTTAAAAGTATGTCACACGTACAGTAGCGTAGGATTTGGAAGTGTATGCGCAAACAAATTTAAAAAGGTATTTGGGATGTGGAAACGTCTCACAGGAGATATCCCGCAGATAATGTCAATGCTTTCACCAGCGGCTAATAAAAAATTACAGGGAATGTCACAGGTATTTGGGATGAGGAAACGTTATACAGTAGAGGTACCACCGATAATGTCACTGTCCGCAGCGTATACGGAAAAAGTACACTGTATGTCACAAATAAAATTTTTATGAGTACAAGTTACACTGCAGATGTGGCACTGGTAATGTCACTGTCAGAAGCGGACACAGTCTATTGAAAAAGTACACTGTATGTCATAGATACATTTTTTAAGCGCACACGTTACACTGCAGATGTGGCGCTGGCAATGTCACTGTCAGCAGCAGACACTGTCTACGGAAAAAGTACACTGGATGTCACAGATATTTTTTGGATGCGCACACTTTACACAGGAGATGTGGCGCAGCTAATGTCACTGTCCGCAGCGGACACTGTTTACGGAAAAAGTACACTAGATGTCACAGATATTTTTTGGATGCGCACACTTTACACTGGAGATGTGGCACTGGTAATGTCACTGTCAGAAGCGGACACCATCTATTGAAAAAGTACACTGTATGTCACAGATACATTTTTTAAGTGCACACGTTACACTGCAGATGTGGCACTGGTAATGTCACTGTCAGAAGAGGACACAGTCTATTGAAACATTAAATGTTATGTCACAGAAATTTTTTTGAAGCACCCACGTTACACAGCAGATGTGGACCTTGTAAGGTCACTGTCAGAAGAGGACAACGTCTAATGAAAAATAAAATTTTATGTTGCAGATTTTTTTCTTAAGCGCACACGTTACACAGCAGATGTGGGCCTGGTCAGGTCACTGTCAGAAGAGGACACCATCTATTGAAAAATAACATTTTATGTTGAAGAAATTTTTTTGAAGCACACACGTTACTCAGCAAATGTGGACCTGGTCAGCTCACTGTCAGAAGAGGACACTGTCTATTGAAACATTAAAATTTATGTAACAGAAACATTTTTGAAGTACACACGTTACACAGCAGATGTGGCCCTGGTAAGGTCACTGTCAGAAGTGGACACCGTCTACGGAAAAAAGGCACTGGATGTCACTGATATTTTAGGGATGCATACACTTTAAAGAGGAGATGTGGCGCGGATAATTTAACTGTCCGCAGTGGACACCGTCTACAGAAAAAGTGCACTGGATGTCACTGATATTTTTTGGATGCGCAAACTTTAAATAGGAGATGTGGTGCGAATAATTTAACTGTCCACAGCGGCCTATTAGACGCTAAAAATATATATTGCTGCTGTCACACACAATAGTCCTTAAAAGGACTTTTGGGTCTCTGAAAAGTTTTTTGTATAAAAATCTTCCTATTGCACTCCCTACACTGTCTGTCCCTTCCTATGCACAGCTCTCCCTATCACTGAGCAATTTAGCGCAGGTTGCGCTACAAAAATATATTGCTGCTGTCACACACAATAGTCCTTACAAGGATTTTTGGGTCTCTGAAATGTTTTTGTACACTTATAATATTTGATTACACTCCCTACACTCTCTGTCCCTTCCTATCCTCAGCTCTCCCTAACTTAGAATGAGCCGAACACCCGTCATCGGGTGCTATATAGCACCCGATGACGTGTTCCGGCCAGCCAATCACTGTAATGCCAGTTGCCAACATGGCTACTGGCATTACAGTGAGGGCAGTACTTACCTGCATGTTTATTGGCTGCATAGCAGCCGCAAAACGTGCGGGGTGGAGACTCGAGCATTGAGCTCGAGCACATGCGGTACTTGGTCGAGTACCGCCATGTGCCAAGCATAGCGATGCTCTAGACGAACTGGTATTTGGCCGAGCATGCTCGCTCAACACTAAATGTAATTAAACAGTGCTGTCTCTCTCAGAACTCCATAAAACTACAGAAAATGGCTGCTGGGGAGATTCTTATATAGTAAGGGGTAGGCAACTTTCCTATTGGTTGCTAGGCATATTGCTAAGCTCAGACACAGACATTTCAGCTTTTTTATTGGCCCACAAGCAAGAAGGGAGGTTACTGATGGAAAAAAAAAATCTAGAATATTCGAGAATACGAATATATAGCACTATATTCTAAATCTTTGCAAATTCTCAAAGTGGCGATATTCGCAATTGAAATTCGCGATTCGAATATTCGCACCCAACACTAGTATAGACACATACCTGTGGTTCACCTGATTAGAACAATGTTTTTCTTTTGTTGATCCAAGGGTGTGATCCCAAGTCATAATACTTTTTTCTTAATATGCGAATGAGACCTTTGGTGCAACAAGAGCGACACAATTGTTCTTGTTGCATCCAGGCTCCAATCATTTCTGTGGTTAGCCTCTACATTGCTGCTTTGTCACTGAAAGAAAAAGTATCATAACTCGGCTATTTTCA
The DNA here is from genome assembly GCF_905171765.1 of Bufo bufo. Taxonomy (NCBI): domain Eukaryota; kingdom Metazoa; phylum Chordata; class Amphibia; order Anura; family Bufonidae; genus Bufo; species Bufo bufo. Next base: position 113,993,846 of record NC_053394.1, read on the forward strand.
GAAGTTCCATCGCAGTGAATGGAGAGGAAGCCACCTATGTGCAGTTTGCCCCCCCTCTCTTCAAGAGCCCCTTCTAGACTATCTGACATGGATGCCATATTCTAATGATATGTCATCATTGTCCCATTTAAACCTCCCCCACTCTTCTCTGCTTCTCCCCCTAGTGGCTATCCCGAACATTCAGTTATAAATATTTCATCTGGTAAAATGAGTCTCCTAGTCTGCAAAATATGTTAAATGGCGGCCATGATCCGTTCTATAAGATTAGCTTCTTCATACATATTAAGTCTGAAAAATAGCCCAAATATCCTTTAGGAAAACAAGTTGAACATTAGCCGTCTATGAATCTTTTATGATCACTTAGAAATCCCTTTTGTTTTCTGCTTCCCCTTGAAGTGCTGAATAATTATTCCATTTATTTTCTTTCATATTTTACTTAATCTTGAATTGTATTTCTCATTACCATTTTGGGAGGAGATGGTGCCTTTTCCTTTGGTATCTTTCAATTGCTTTTATGTTTCCCTTGTACAAAATTAATTACATTCTACCTTCAAGCATCGGAGTTTCTTCTGCAATGTCTCCGTTGCACTATGCCTGCTTTTAATTAATCTTCTAATACAGGTTTTACAGCCAAATGGGATGATATTCTCAGCATCAAAGAAACAAAGGCTCTAACAAAGCTGAAATGTAAGATGAAGGAAACGCGTCAGTTGAGACTCATTTGGATGTGCGAGGCCCAGCTTCTTCATGTAGTTCCTGGTGAAGTGGAGAACCATCTATTGTTTTCTTAAGTCTAAAGGTAGTAAATAAACACCTCCTTATACCTGCTAATATTACCTGCTAGAAGCATGGTTCGATCATATGGACAGTGACTGCAGCTATTATATTTGGGAATGGCACAGCTATTAATTCATTAATATCATATTGTCTACATCACTTTCTTGCACCTAGAGCTACACCTAGACTTTCTGTAGCACTTTTAAAGGGGTTTTCTGAGAGTTTTTTTTTTTTTTTACTGATAACCTATCTTCTGGATAGGACATCAGTATCTGATTTGTGGGGGTCTGACACTCAGGATCCCTGTTGATCAGCTGTTTAAGAAGGCAGCAGTGTTTGCTATAGTGCTGCGGCATTCTCCCGCTTTTCCTAGGCCATGTGACGTTACGTTCATCGGTCACATGGCCTAGGTGCAGCTCTGCCCCATTGAAGTGAATGGGGTTGAGCTGCAGTGCCAATGACAGCCACTGTACAATGTACAGCGCTGTGCTAGGTGAGCAGAGAGAAGGCCGCGCCGCAACTGTAAGCGCCTCTGCCTTCTCAAACAGCTGATTGGCGGGGGTCCCAGGTTTCGGACCCCCATGATCAGTAAAAAAAACTCTTGGAAAACCCTTTAAGCCTGTTGCTAGGTTCCCCTACAGATTGCAGCTGTTCACTATACATCCTACTGACAGGTCACCTTATCATTTCTGGGAATTACGGTAAGCTAACACAAACAGGATTTTCTAAGCGTCCAACCTCTTTCATCCCTTCTCGATATTAGTCTTACATGGAAGGCAAATTTGGGGTTTTTAAAGATGGTGCCAACTCAGGAGCTGAGCAGATGCCCTAGTTGCCAAGTGATTGTTTTACAAAGCAGACACTTGGTAGAAGGGTCTGTGATTGGCGATAACTGCCATTTAACAGACTTTTAACCCCTCAGGTGCTGTGGTCAATTGTGACCATGACATCTGAACGATCAATTACCTGGAGCACTGCTCTCCGGATGACGAGATTGCGAGAGCCATTCCGTTGCTGTGGTAGTCTCAGGCTTTCTGCAGGTCCAGGGCTTGCAATAATGTAATTTCTATCAAGCTCTGCCTGTGACAGGGCTTGATAGAAATGCATTGAACCTCCTCTAGGCTGTAATGGTAAATCATTAACATTGATAACATCACTATACTCTGTCAGATATATATGTATTAATAATATATAATAATATATGTTAATACACACAAATGAGGTAGATTTATCAAAACTGGTGTAAAGGAAAACTTAGTTTCCCATAGCAACCAATCAGATTCCATTTTTCAGAGCTCCCTTGGAAAATGAAGGGTGGCATCTGATTGCTTGCTATGGGCAACTAAGTCAATTTTCCTTTACACTGGTTTTGATAAATCTACCCATCTGTCTGTATTGACATATATTAATATACATACAGTACTGTACATATCTGAAAGAGTATAGTGAGTGATGTCATCACTGTTAATAAATAAACCCCTGACACCACTAATTATGACTATTGCTGATGTCACTTATTCCAGACACCTACATATCTGCTATATATTATATCTGCTGTATATTAACAGGAAGGCTGGTGGTGTTACCTTTGCAGACTATAATATAGTTTTAACCCTGAAACACTACCGTATATCAGTTAGCTAACGCTTTGACTACCTTAACCACTACGAGACCAGGCCATTTACCCCTTTCCTGACAGACCTAAGTTTGCAAATCTGACATGTGTCACTTTATGTGGTAATAACTTTGGAATGCTTTTAATTATCAAGGCCATTTAGAGATTGTTTTCTCGTGACACATTGTACTTCATGTTAATGGTAAATTTGAGTCAACATGTTTTAACTTTATTTAAAAAAATCCAAAAGTTAACGAAAATTTAAAAAAATCTGAATTTAAATCTCTCTGCTTTTAAGACAGATAGTGATGCCTCATAAAATATTCATTAATTAAGATTACCAATATGTCTACTTTATGTTGGCATAATTTTGTAGATGTAATTAAAAAATTTTAGGACGTTAGAAGGTTTAGAAGCAATTTTTGAAATTTCTAAGAAAATTCAGCTTTTTTAAGGACCAGTTCAGGTCTGAAGTCACTTTGTGGGGCTTACGTAATAGAACCGACCCATAAATGACCCTATTTTAGAAACCACACCCCTCTAACTATTCAAAACTGGATTAAGAAATGTTGTTAACTAGGGATGAGCGGTCTCGAACCTGAACGTGACCCGAACTCGAAGTCAATGGGGACCTGAACTTTGGTGCACTAAATAGCTGTAGAATAGTCGTAGTAAGGGCTAGAGGGCTGCAAAAGGAAGCAAAACGGGGGTAAGAGCAGGACAGTTACCCTGCAAACAATTGTGGATCGGGAAATGACTTAAAATAACATAGAATATAAAAATAAAAAAAATATGATAATCTTGAAATAGGAGGCGGAGGTCAAAGTGGAGGTGGAGGTGGCGATGGAGGTGGAAGCGGCAGTGGAGGAGGTATCCAACACTGCTTTTGTTATTTTTTATTTTTATTTTTCCCCTCTATATATATATATATATATATATATATATATATATATATATTATATATATTTTTTATAAATACATTTGGGAAGACCCCAAAACATTAGGAAAAAGAAAAGAGAATGCAAAGAGAAATTGCGCTGGAGTATAACAATGGCTGGGTGCAGCCGTTATACTTGTCTACTCAGCACAAGGTACGGACAAGTCCAGTGGGATCCATGCCGGGTTCATTTTAATGAAAGTGAGTCTGTCCACAATGGCTGTGGACAGGCGGCTGCGCTTGTCTGTGATTACCCCCCCCGCCGTGCTAAACACACGCTCGGACAATACACTTGCTGCAGGGCAGGCCAGCACCTCCAAGGCATAAGGGGCAAGCTCAGGCCATGTGCCCAGTTCGGAGACCCAGAAGTTGAATGGGACAGACCCTTTAGTCAGTAGGCATATGCACACGTACTGTTCCACTATGTTGCTGAAAATCTGCCTCCTGCTAAGACATTCCGTATCAGCTGGTGGTGCTGATTGTTGTGGTGTGCTGGCAAAGCTTTTCCACATTTTGGCCATGCTATCCCTTCCTTCTGAGGTGTTGGCGGTGCCCCAGCTCCGTTTGCGACTTCTTACTCCTCCTCTGCCTTCGCCTTGTGCTTCCACTGAGCCCTCACTGTCAGGTGTGAATGTCATCAGCAGGGCGTCTACCAGCGTGCGATTGTACTCGTGCATCTTCCGATCACGCTCCAGTGACAGAATTAAGGACAGCACGTTGTCCTTGTAGTGAGTATCCAGCAGGGTGGCCACACAGTAATCAGCACAAGTTAGAATGCGGACAACTCGGCGGTCGTTGCGCAGGCACAGCAGTATGTAGTCGCTCATGTGTGCCAGGCTGCCCAGAGGCAACGACAAGCTGTCCTCTGTGGGAGGTGTATTCTCTGAGTCCTCTGTATCCCCCAGGCATGCTCCATTGATGCCCATAAGCTGTTTTGGGTGCCACCCTGCTGTGAACACAGTTCCTCCTCATCATCATCCTCCTCTTCCTCATCCTGCAGAACTGTGCCCTGGCTGGACAGTTGTGTACCTGGCCTCTGTTGGTGCAGGAACCCACCCTCTGAGCCACTTGTGAATGACTGGTCTGATAACCGTGGAAATGATCCCTCTTCCTCCTCCTCTTCCTTTTGTGCCACATGCTCTTCCATCATCGCCCAAATTGTTTTTTCAAGGAGACATAGAAGTGGGATAGTGACGCTGAGGACTGTGTCATCAGCACTGGCCATGATGGTGGAGTACTCGAAACAGCGCAAAACAGCCCACACGTCCCAAATAGAGGCCCACTTGTTGGTGGTGAAGTGGTGCTGTTCCACAGAGCGACTCACCCATGCCTGCTGCAACTGAAATTCCACTATTGTGAGCGGGAAGGTCAAAGTTACGCTGCAGCGCAGACAGGCGAGCAGCAGCAGGGTGAGAACGCCAAACGCGCACAGACGGGCCGCACTTTCTGCAGCAGCTCTGACATATTGGGGTAGATGAGTTTCAAAACAGCCTGCTGTCGTTTCCCCCTGGCTGTGCTGAAGTTGGTGGTAAAGGTGTTACACTGACCGGATAAGGAGGCGGTAGAGGAGGAAGCAGAGTAGAAGGAGGAGGCCGCAGGAGGCAAGAGAAATGTCCTGCAAGCCTCAGTGGCAGTAGGACATGCGCCAAACTGCTATCCGCCTCAGGCCCAGCTGCCGGTGCATTTACCCAGTGTGCAGTTAAGGAGATATAACATCCCTGCCCATTCTTACTGGTCCACGTATTGGTAGTTATGTGGACCTTGTCACAGATAGCGTTGCCCAGTGCAAAGTTATTTTGTCCGCCACTTGGTTTTGCAGGGCAGGGATGGCCCGCCTTGAAAAGTAGTGGCGGCTGGGAACCATGTACTGTGGGACAGCCAACGCCATGAGGTTTTTAAAAGTCTCTGTTTCCACCAGATGGAATGACAGTATTTCAAAGGCCAGGAATTTTGAAATACTGGCATTCAGGGCCAGGGATCGCGGGTGGGTAGGGGGGGTACTTCCTCTTTCTCTCCAGTTTGGGGGATGGACAGCTGAACACTTCAATGGGACAGTGTGGACATGCTGGGTGACGGTGTTGGAGGTGGTGGTGGTGCTGCCACATCCTCTGTTTGCAGGGTGGCAGGTGTAACTGTCAGTCCAGAGGGGGAGGAAGAGGCTGAGACCGCACAAAAAGAGGGAGCAAGAGGAGCCTGAGATCTTTTGTGGTTTTTCAGGTGTTTACTCCACTGCAGCTCGTGCTTTGCATTTAGATGCCTGGTCATGCAGGTGGTGCTCAGGTTTAGAACATTTATGCCTCACTTCAGGCTCTGATTGCAACATTCGCGTCTTGCCGTTAGCACATTGTCTGAAGAACTGCCACACCAGGGAACTCCTTGGAGCTGGCTTTGGTGTGCTCGGTCCTTGGGTGCAGTGGGCACTCTGCTTTTGCACCCTGCTCCTTCTTTTGCTGTGCTGCTGGCACTGTGTGACCACCACTCCTTTCTCCGAACTGCACACGTCACTCGCATGACCTTGATTCCATGTGGGGTCTAGGACCTCATCATCCTCCACATCATCTTTTACCCACTCTTCACCCCTGCCCTCCTTGCCGCTCTGCACATGGCAGAAAGCAGCAGCAATTGGCACCTGTGTTTTGTCATCATCATCAGAGACATGCTGCAGTGGTCCTCCCATGCCGACATCCTGAAACATAAGTGGTTGGGCATCAGTGCACTCAATTTCTTGCACTTCTGGGGCAGGGCGAGGTGGATGGCCCGCAGAAAATCTGCCGGCAGAGTCATCAAAAAGCATAAGAGACTTCTGCATGACTTGGGGCTCAGACTGCATGGCTGATTTGCAAAGGGGGAGATGAAAGACAGATGCCCATGGGCTGCAGGTGCCAACTCTGCATTTTCAGCAGAGGACTGGGTGGGAGACAATGTGAAGGAACGGGAGGCACTGTCAGCCACCCAATCTACTACTGCCTGTACTTGTTCTGGCCTCACCATTCGTACATCGATATTCGGGCCTACAAAATGATGCTGAATGCCCTGTCACCTACGTACTCCTGAGCAAGGTGTTTCATTTGGGCATGTAGCTGGCACAGATCAACCACATCCTCTCCCTGCAACAGGAGCTCCACCAGCCCCAGCAGCACCACGACGAGGGCCACGTCCCTTATTTGATGCTCTCCTCATTCTTTGAGGTCACCCACTGAACCAACAGACAGATTAACTATATTAATTTCCCTGTCACATATGCAGTGCAGGTGTACCTCACACCAAAAATGGGTATATGTCACCCACCGAACTAACAGATGGATTAAGGGTCCATTCACACGTCCGTTTTTTCTTTCCTGATCTGTTCCGTTTTTTCAGGAACAGATCTGGACCAGATCTGGACCCATTCATTTTCAATGGGTCCTGGAAAAAATCGGACAGCACAATGTGTGCTGTCCGTTTCCGTTGTTCCGTTCCGCATGTCCGAAAAAATATAAAACATGTCCTATTCTTTTCTGCAAAAATCGGATCCTGGACCAATACAAAGTCAATGGATCCGCAAAAAACGGAAGACATTCGTATGTCATTACGTATGTCATCCGTTTTATGCGGATTCCATTCCTGGAAATTAGGCTTCCTCCCCAGTATTAAATGTGACCAGTGCGGCCCCCCTCCCTCTATATTCATTGGTGGCCAGTGCGGCAGTGCGGATTCCCAGTAAGTTTTTTACAGATCAGATTTTTCACTTCGTGAAAAACTCAGATCCGACAGTATATTCTAACACAGAGGCGTTCCCATGGTGATGGGGACGCTTCTAGTTAGAATATACTGAGAACGGTGTACATGACTGCCCCCTGCTGCCTGGCAGCACCCGATCTCTTACAGGGGGCTGTGATCTGCACAATTAACCCCTCAGGTGCTGCGCCTGAGGGGTTAATTGTGCATATCATAGCCCCCGATAAGAGATCAGGGGCTGCCAGGCAGCAGGGGGCAGACCCCCTCCCTCCCCAGTATTAAATGTGACCAGTGCGGCCTCACCTCTCCCCCCCCCCCATCATTGGTGGCCAGTGTGGATTCCCAGTATTAATAAATGTGACCAGTGCGGCCTCACCTCCCCCCCCCCCCATCATTAGTGGCCAGTGCGGATTCCCAGTATTAGTAAATGTGACCAGTGTGGCCTCACCTCCCCCCCCCCATCATTAGTGGCCAGTGCGGATTCCCAGTATTAGTAAATGTGACCAGTGCGGCCTCACCTCGCCCCCCCCCACCCATCATTGGTGGCCAGTGCGGATTCCCAGTATTAGTAAATGTGACCAGTGCGGCCTCACCTCTCCCCCCCCCCCCCATCATTGGTGGCAGCGGAGAGTTCCGATCGGAGTCCCAGTTTAATCGCTGGGGCTCCGATCGGTTACCATGGCAGCCAAGACGCTATTGCAGTCTTGGCTGCCATGGTTACTTAGCAATAAATACAAGCATTATACTTACCTGCGACTGCGAGCTGCGATGTGTGTCCGGCCGGGAGCTCCTCCTACTGGTAAGTGACAGGTCTGTGCTAAAAGCAATGCGCCGCACAGACCTTTCACTTACCAGTAGGAGGAGCTCCCGGCCGGTCACAGACATCGCAGCTCGCAGTCGCAGGTAAGTATAATGCTTGTATTTATTGCTAAGTAACCATGGCAGCCAAGACTGCAATAGCGTCTTGGCTGCCATGGTAACCGATCGGAGCCCCAGCGATTTAAACTGGGACTCCGATCGGAACTCTCCGCTGCCACCAATGATGGGGGGGGGGGGAAGAGGTGAGGCCGCACTGGTCACATTTATTAATACTGGGAATCCGCACTGGCCACCAATGATGGGGTGGGGGAGAGGTGAGGACGCACTGGTCACATTTATTAATACTGGGAATCCGCACTGGCCACCAATGATAGGGGGGGGGAGAGGTGAGGCCGCACTGGTCACATTTATTAATACTGGGAATCCGCACTGGCCACCAATGATGGGGGGGGGGGGAGAGGTGAGGCCGCACTGGTCACATTTATTAATACTGGGAATCCGCACTGGCCACCAATGATGGGGGGGGGGGGAGAGGTGAGGCCGCACTGGTCACATCCGCACTGGCCACCAATGAATATAGAGGGGGGGGGCCGCACTAGTCTCATTTAATACAGGGGAGGGAGGGGGTCTGCCCCCTCCTGCCTGGCAGCACCTGATCTCTCACAGGGGGCTATGATTCGCACAATAATTGTGCGGATCACAGCCCCCTGTAAGAGATCGGGTGCTACCAGGCAGCAGGGGGCAGTCATGTACACAGTTCTCAGTATATTCTAACTAGAAGCGTCCCCATCACCATGGGAACGCCTCTGTGTTAGAATATACTGTCGGATTTGAGTTTTCACATGTTTCCGTTTTTTGCGGATCTGCAAAAAACAGATGACATACGGAAACATTTTCAGGAACAACGGATCCGCAAAAAACGGACCGAAAATCGGGATGTAGAAAAATACTGACGTGTGAATGTAGCCTTACTGTATTAATTTCCCTGTCACATATGCAGTGCAGGTGTACCTCACACCAAACATGGGTATATGGTACCGACCGAACTAACAGTCAGATTAACTATATACATTTTCCTGTCACGTATAAAGTGCACGTGAATCTCACACCAAAAATGGGTATATGGTACCCACCAAACTAACAGATGGATTAACTATATTAATTAATATAGTTAATCTGCTGTTAGTTCGCCCTGTCACATATACCCATTTTTGCTGTGAGATACATGTGCACTGCATATGTGACAGGGAAATGAATATAGTTAATCCGTCTGTTAGTTCGGTGGGTGAAATATACCCATATACCCATGCAGTGCAGGTGTATCTCACCCCAAAAATGGGTATGTCACCGGCCGAATTAACAGTCAGATTAACTATATTAATTTCCCTGACACATATGCAGTGTACATGTGTCTCACACCAAAAATGGGTATATGTCATTGGCTGAACTAAAAGTCAGATTATCCATATTAATTTTCCTGTCACGTATAAAGTGCACATGTATCTCACACCAAAAATGTCACCCACCGAACTAACAGACAGATTAACTATATTAATTTCCCTGTCACATATGCAGTGCATGTGTATCTCACACCAAAAATGGGAATATGTCATTAGCCGAACTAACAGTCAGATTAACTATATTAATTTCCCTGTCACGTATAAAGTGCATGTGTATCTCACACCAAAAATGAGTATATGTCACCCACAGAATTAACAGCCAGATTTATTATTATATTTCTGTGTCAGGGGTGCAAAACTAGTGTTTGCACCCACAAAAAATCATTATAAGTCACCCACAAAACAAATAGCTAGATTCCTAACACTCTCCCTCGGTTCAGCTGCCTGCTTCCTGACCCTGCACTACTCAGAGTTGATGGGTGCTACACGTGATCCAGCTTGTATAGAGGCTGGGTCATATGATGCACCGGCCAATCAAAGCCATGCCATTACTAGGCATGGCTGTGATGGCTTCTAAGTGCCCGCAGCTTAAAAGCTTGTTAATTGGCTGCCCTGCAGCCTTTCAAAAACTTTATTAAATGTCCGAACACTGAACACGAACCCAAACTTTTCCGGCAAAGTTCGGGTTCGGGTCCGGGTACCCAAATTCACAAAGTTCGGTACAGACCCGAACTTTACAGTTGGGGTTCCCAAAACACTATTGTTAACACTTTACGTATTCCATAGCAATTAAAGCAAAATAGAGGTGAAATTTCTAAATTTTACTTTTTTTGCATATTTTTCATTTTAATAAATTTTTTCCTGGAACACATCAAGGTTTAACAACAAAACAAACCTCTATATTTATTACCCTGATTCTGCAGTTTACAGAAACACCCCATATGTGGTCGTATAACGCTGTATGGGCACACGGCAGGGCACAGAAGGCAAGGAGCGCCATATGGTTTTTGGAGGGCAAATTTTACTGGAATGGTCTTTGGGCACCATGTTGCATTTGAAGAAACCCTGAGGTATCCCCACAGTGAAAACCCCCCAAAAAGTGACCCAATTTTGTAAACTACACCACCCAAGGATTTTTTAGGGGTGTAGCGAGCACTTTACTCAGCAGGTGTTTCATATAATTTTTAATACTTGGGTGCGAAAATGAAAAAAAATAATTTATATATATTTTTTTTTTACAAAAAAAATGGTGCTTTAGGCCCAAACTTTCTATTTACAAAAGATAACAGGAGAATATCCCGCCACAATTTGCTACCCATTTTCTCCTGAATACAGTAAGACTCCAATGGTGGTTTCCCCGCCCACCTGGGAGCCATGAGCTCATGCATATAAGGAATCATTGGCATGCGCTGGAGCTGTTAGAACCTAGCAGCATAAAAATGGTGATAGATTTCCTTTACACCACCAGGGAAGTTTTAGTATGAAATATTGTTTTCCTGTTGTCTAAAACCTGGCCGCGTCTTATGGTCTTATAGTAAAGATACGGTATATACATTTGGTAATTGTAATTGCACTGACCAACAGAAATATAAGTAAACCATCATTTTACGGCATATGGAATGTCGTAAAAACGAAACCCATAAAACCATAATGGAATATAATTTTTTTCCAATTCCATAGCTAAAGTCGTCTCTGGTACTGAGGTTACTCACTAGAGTTGAGCAGACACCTGGATGTTCGAGTTCGGCAGGTTCGGCCGAACTTGAAAAAAAAGTTCGGGTTCGGGACCCGAACTTCACCCCGAACCCGAACCCCATTGAAGTCAATTGGGACCCGAACTTTTGGGCACTAAAATGGCTCTAAAATAGTCCTGGAAAGGGCTAGAGGGCTGCAAAAGGCATCAAAATGTGCTTAAGAGCATGACAACTATTCTGCAAACAAATGTGGATAGGGAAATTACTTAAAATAACATAAAATACAGAAAAATTTAAAATAACAATCTGGATCTAGGAGTAGGAGGTTGAGGAGGCGGTGGATGGGTGGATGTGGCGGTGTAGGTTGACGTGGCGGTGTAGGTGGAAGCGGCGGTGAAGGAGGAATAGGTAGCCAACACTGATTTGTGTTATTTTTTATTTTTAAATAAAAAAATACCACCAAAAAAATGTATACAGTATGGGAAGAAAAACAAGGTTTCTATGGCATTTAATCAGTGGGCAAAGTATCCCCCCAAATATTGGGACATATAACAAAATAAAACTAAGAATAAGTGCACTTGAGTACAAGAATGGATGGTTGAGGCTGGTATAAATGTCTATTCTGCACAAGGTATGGACAAGTCCTGTGGGATCCATGCCTGGTGAATTTTAATAAACGTAAGCTTGTCCACATTGGCTGTGGCCTGTGATAATGCTCTCTGCCGTGCTAAACACACGTTCACACTATACACTGGCTGCAGGGCAGGTCAGCACCTCCAAGGCTGACAAAGCTTTTCCACATTTGGGCCATGCTAACCCTGCCTTCTCAGGTGGTGGCGGTGCCACAGCTGCGTTGGCGACCTCTTCCTCCTCCTCTGCCTTCGCCTTGTGCTTCGACTGTGGCCCCGCTGTCAGGTGGGAATGCTATCATCAGCGTGCGCTTGTAGTCGCACATCTTCCGATCAGTAACAGATGTTTTCACTAAATTTAGTTCCCTGTCAGCAATGCAGAGCAGGGGTTCATTCACGGCAAAAGGGGGTACATGTCACCCAGCAATACAACAGAGGATTTGGAGAGATTTAGGCCCCTGTCACCCAGGCACAGCAGGTGTTCATTCACGGCAAAAGGGGGTACATGTCACCCAGCAATAGAACAGAGGATTTTGAGAGATTTAGGCCCCTATCAGCAATGCAGAGCAGGGGTTCATTCACGGCAAAAGGGGGTTCATGTCAGCCAGCAATACAACAGAGGATTTTGAGAGATTTAGGCCCCTGTCAGCAATGCAGAGCAGGGGTTCATTCACGGCAAAAGGGGGTACATGTCCCCCAGCAATAGAACAGAGGATTTTGAGAGATTTAGGCCCCTGTCACCCAGGCACAGCAGGGGTTCATTCACGGCAAAAGGGGGTACATGTCACCCAGCAATAGAACAGAGGATTTTGAGAGATTTAGGCCCCTGTCAGCAATGCAGAGCAGGGGTTCATTCACGGCAGAAGGGGGTACATGTCACCCAGCAATAGAACAGAGGATTTTGAGAGATTTAGGCCCCTGTCACCCAGGCACAGCAGGGGTTCATTCACGGCAAAAGGGGGTACATGTCACCCAGCAATAGAACAGAGGATTTTGAGAGATTTAGGCCCCTGTCAGCAATGCAGAGCAGGGGTTCATTCACGGCAAAAAGGGGTACATGTCACCCAGCAATAGAACAGAGGATTTTGAGAGATTTAGGCCCCTGTCACCCAGGCACAGCAGGGGTTCATTCACGGCAAAAGGGGGTACATGTCACGCAGCAATAGAACAGAGGATTTTGAGAGATTTAGGCCCCTGTCACCCAGGCACAGCAGGGGTTCATTCACGGCAAAAGGGGGTACATGTCACCCAGCAATGGAACAGAGGATTTTGAGAGATTTAGGCCCCTGTCACCCAGGCAAAGCAGGGGTTCATTCACGGCAAAAGGGGGTTCATGTCACCCAGCAATAGAACAGAGGATTTTGAGAGATTTAGGCCCCTGTCACCCAGGCACAGCAGGGGTTCATTCACGGCAAAAGGGGGTACATGTCACGCAGCAATAGAACAGAGGATTTTGAGAGATTTAGGACCCTGTCACCCAGGCACAGCAGGGGTTCATTCACGGCAAAAGGGGGTTCATGTCACCCAGCAATACAACAGAGGATTTTGAGAGATTTAGGCCCCTGTCACCCAGGCACAGCAGGGGTTCATTCACGGCAAAAGGGGGTACATGTCACCCAGCAATAGAACAGAGGATTTTGAGAGATTTAGGCCCCTGTCACCCAGGCACAGCAGGGGTTCATTCACGGCAAAAGGGGGTTCATGTCACCCAGCAATAGAACAAAGGATATTGAGAGATTTAGGCCCCTGTCACCCAGGCACAGCAGGGGTTCATTCACGGCAAAAGGGGGTTCATGTCACCCAGCAATAGAACAGAGGATTTTGAGAGATTTAGGCCCCTGTCACCCAGGCAAAGCAGGGGTTCATTCACGGCAAAAGGGGGTTCATGTCACCCAGCAATAGAACAGAGGATTTTGAGAGATTTAGGCCCCTGTCACCCAGGCACAGCAGGGGTTCATTCACGGCAAAAGGGGGTTCATGTCACCCAGCAATAGAACAGAGGATTTTGAGAGATTTAGGCCCCTGTCACCCAGGCACAGCAGGGGTTCATTCACGGCAAAAGGGGGTTCATGTTGCAGCGTACTCAAGTTGTGTGTAAAAATGTGTTCCTGGGTGTAGTAGTGCAATAGACACTAACCTGAGACCGCTGACTCTCTGCATAGGCAGGTGATGGTAGGAAAATGTTCGTGGCGCCAGTGCCAATTAAACGGTGGCACGCCGTTTGCTGATAACAGGAATAAATGAGGAACCATGTGATGTTAAAACAGAACTCCAACTTTAGTAGTTTTCATATCCTGGCGGTCGCGATCTTGCGCAGCTCCCGCAACTTCTCCTCCAGCCGGACAATCTGGTCACCGATGCTTTCCTTGTCAGAGTCGCTGTCATCTGCTGGCGCCGCCGGCGCAGGTACAGTCACCGATGGCGCGGACTCGGCCTCTGCAGGTTCTGGTGGTGCATCGGGTCTCCGACCCCTCCGGATGTTCTCAAAGGTATTTCGAAGTCCTTTTAAATTTTCCATCTCTTGCATGGTCTTCTCCCGACGAGGCAGCTCGGGGGAAGGATAAGGGCTCACCCATTTTTCCAACATGGTTGGCTGCCAGAAGACGTTAGGCCCAATGAAGGAGCTCCGCTCCTGGAAGGCGTGATGGGCCGGCTCTGGAGAGCGTTCCGGTTCCCGCTCGCAGCCAGAGTAGTCTTCTTCTTCTGCCTCCCAGTCCTCAGGTACTCGCTTGGGACGGGTCACAGCAGTTGCATAAGGGCCTCTCAGGCTCTCGGCAGGGGTGAACTCCACTTCCTCTCCCTCGCGGAGGCTGTGCTGATAGGAAGGGAGGTAGTCTCTCTTGACAGACCTTCTATTGACATATAGGTCTCTGCCAGTCAGGAAATCTTGTATGAACCCGTAGCCACGGGTTTTGTCAAAGGACACCACCACTCCCTTTCTCCTTTCCAGGCGGGGTTGGGTGTTGGTGTGTCTTTCATGGATTGTCTTGGTCAACTCTTCATAATAGATCTTGGTCTTTGTATTCCGCTTTATAGCGGCCTCCCGGATCTCTGCCATAAGTGACGACCACTTGAAAGAGGGTTGAAAGAAGTCTTTCCATGAGCTGAAATGATGCTCTGGTTCTTTCTCCCGTGGGCGGCAGGCGGGTTTCTCCGGTCCCGGAGAGTAGGCCAGTGGAGCCTCCTCTGGCTCTACACCAATATCACTCATTTTTGAAATCTCAGGTGCGGACGTTGCAGCAACGCTCTGTTCACTTTCCAACATGCTCGATCCTTCTCCGGAGAGCGATAGGGTCGCGTCAATTAAATCAGCCAGCTCCTCCCATTGCACTGGGAGGCCGCCCCCCAGGTATTCCAGTATATGGAAGGCGGTGTCCATGCTGGCAGACATGCAAATGTCCAGATAAGCAGTGGCGCCTGACCTTGAACTCCTTCCCGCTATTTCCTCAGAAAGGCGCCAATTTTTCCCGCCTTTTCGGGATGAAGATGACGCAGCAGCTATTTCAGTAGCCTCAGCGGCCATCTTTGGGTATAAACGCTGTCTATTCACTGACAGCAAGCAGGATGATGAAAAGTCCACAAAACTACCCTCCGATGTGGCGATTTCTTTCCTCTTGATAGCGCAACACTGCACAGCGCTTTTTAGAGGTTTTAGGAACACTTTGGGTATGATTTTCAGTCCACAAAGTCCACTTTAAATAAACAGGCAATTTGTCACTTTGGTCACAGGGCAACTGTATAAGGCACAAAGTTCAAGCTTCTTGCACTAGAAAGCGTGCGTATCCTGTTCGTGACGCCAAAAGAGAGGTGCAGCGTACTCAAGTTGTGTGTAGAAATGTGTTCCTGGGTGTAGTAGTGCAATAGACACTAACCTGAGACGGCTGACTCTCCGCATAGGCAGGTGATGGTAGGAAAATGTTCGTGACGCCAGTGCCAATTAAACGGTGGCACGCCGTTTGCTGATAACAGGAATAAATGAGGAACCATGTGATGTTAAAACAGAACTCCAACTTTAGTAGTTTTCATATAGAGACATTAACGGAATCGCAGTTCCTTGGCATACAGTTGATTTTTCAATACAGTTGATGCAGGCAATACAGATTAAGCAAGGTGACTTCAGAGTGTGAAACACAGGACTTGCAGTACAGGAGCTTGCACTCTATTCCTGACTGATCCTGGATCATAGAAAATCTTCTCCAAGGCCCAATAACCTAGCTCTGGCGTATATCCTTGGTTTTAACTTTATAAAGTACCTCCTCTGTTATCTTGGGTACCTCTTGCTTTCTTGAGCTTTGCCTCTGTCTCTCTCCCGGCTTCCTCAGGCTCTTTAACTGAGATATTCCTGTTTCTGCTTATGGGAATTCAGGAGGGGAACCTTCTCCTTAAATCTGGAACCCGGTTACAGGGACTGCAAAACCCTCTCCTGGACTGCAGGCTTCAGGCCTGGACTTGTCTCTGACATTGTCTAGTCTCCAACTTGGTTCTCACTCTGGTGGGGCTAGACTCTATACTAGACTCAACTTTTGACTGCCTTCCTTTCCCTGACTGGGCCTTATATAGACTAGGGCTCCCTAAGTTTCACAGTAACAGGGTAATATATATTACATTACATTACATGACACTTTACAAAGATGACATATACCAACTTCCCCATAAATAAGGAGGGACGACAACACACCAAGTGACCCTTTTGTAGTGACGGGCATTACAGTCCCCGTACACTACAATGTCACCCAGCAATACAACAGACGATTTTGAGAGATTTAGGCCCCTGTCACCCAGGCACAGCAGGGGTTCATTCACGGCAAAAGGGGGATCATGTTACCCAGCGATACAACAGAGTATTTTGAGAGATTTAGGCCCCTGTCATTAAGGCACAGCAGGGGTTTGTATTCGCCAAAAATGGTAAAATGTCACCCAACAATTAAAAATAAGATGTTTTTCAATTTAGGGCACTAAAATTGCCACTTTTTAAAATTAAAATGGCTCTAAAATAGTCCTTGAAAAGACTAGAGAGATGTAAAAGGCAGTAAAATGTGCTTAAGAGCATGTCTCTGCAAACAAATGTGGATAGGGAAATAACTTAAAATGAAATAAAATAACTAAAAATTACAAATTATTAACCTGCAACTCAGAGAAGGAGGTGGATATGGATTCGGAGGTTGAGGAGGCGGTGAATGTTGTGTTGTAGGAGGCGGTGAATGTGGTTTTTTTATTTTTTATTGTGTAGGTAGCCCCCAAAATATTGGGACAAATAAAAAAAAAGAAAACAAAGAATCATTGCACTTGACTTGAGTACAAGAATGTATGTTTGATGGTGGTATAAATGTCTATTCTGCACAAGGTACAGACAAGTCTTGTGGGATCCAAGCCTGGTTCATTTTAATGAACGTGAGATTGTCCATGTTGGCTGTGGACAGGCGGCTGCGTCTGTCTGTAATTACGCCTCCTGCCGTGCTAAATACACGTTCAGAGAGTACACTGGCTGCAGGGCAGGCCAGCACCTCCAAGGCATACAGGGCAAGCTCTGGCCATGTGGATAATTTGGAGACCCAGAAGTTGAATAGGGCAGAACCATCAGTCAGTACGTGTAGTCATGTGCATAGGTACTGTTCCACCATGTTGTTCAAATGCTGCCTCCTGCTAACACGCTCCATATCAGCAGTTGGGGCCGGTTGTTGCGGCGAGGTGACAAAGCTTTTCCACATGTCGGCCATGCTAACCCTGCCTTCTGAGGTGCTGGCGCTGACACAGCTGCGTTGGCGACCTCTTCCTCTTCCCCTGCCTTCGCCTTGTGCTTTCACTTGTCCCCCGGCATCAGTCGGGAATGCTCTCAGGAGCGCGTCTACCAGCAAGCGCCTTTAGTCGCGCATCTTCCGATCACGCTTCAGTGAGGGAATTAAGGACGGCACATTGTCTTTGTAACGGGGATCCAGCAGGGTGGCCACCTAGTAGTCAGCACACGTTAAAATGTGGGCAACTCTACAGTCATTGCGCAGGCACTGCAGCATGTAGTCGCTCATGTGTGCCAGGCTGCCCAGAGGTAAGGACAAACTGTCCTCTGTGGGAGGCGTATCGTCTGCGTCCTCCGTATCCCCCCAGCCACGCACCAGTGATGGGCCCGAGCTCCTCATCCTCCTCCTCCTCCAGTAGTAGGCCCTGGCTGGCCAAATTTGTACCTGGCCTCTGCTGTTGCAAAAATCCTCTTTCTGAGCCACTTCTAAAAGACTGGCCTGAAAGTATTAAAGATGACCCCTCTTTCTACTCCTCGTCCTGGGCCACATCCTCTTCCATCATCGCCCTAAGTGTTTTCTCAAGGAGACATAGAAGTGGTATTGTAACGCTGATAACGGCGTCATCGCCACTGGCCATATTGGTGGAGTACTCAAAACAGTGCAACAGGGCACACAGGTCTCGCATGGAGGCCCAGTTATTGGTGGTGAAGTGGTGCTGTTCCGCAGTGCGACTGACCCGTGCGTGCTGCAGCTGAAACTCCACTATCGCCTGCTGCTGCTCGCACAGTCTCTCCAGCATGTGCAAGGTGGAGTTCCACCTGGTGGGCACGTCGCATATGAGGCGGTGGGCGGGAAGGCCAAAGTTACGCTGCAGCGCTGACAGGCGAGCAGCAGCAGGATGAGAACGCCGAAAGCGCGCACAGACGTCCTGCACTTTATGCAGCAGCTCAGACATGTCGGGGTAGTTGTGAATGAATTTCTGCAAGGGATGTGCGTCAAACCGGCTAGTCCCAGAGCTGCAACGAGATTTCGCCCATTATCGCACACCACCAGGCCGGGCTTGAGGCCCACTGGCAGCAACCACTCGTCGGACTGTTGTTCTATACCTCGCCACAACTCCTGCGCAGTGTGGGGCCTGTCCCCCAAACACATCAGTTTCAGAACGGCCTGCTGATGTTTACCCCTGGCTGTGCTTAAGTTGGTGGTGAAGGTCTGTCGCTGACCGGATGAGGAGGTGGAAGAAGAGGAGGAGGAAGCCGAGTAGGAAGAGGAGGCATCAGGAGGCAAAGAATAATGCCCTGCGATCCTTGGCGGCGGAAGGACGTGCACCAAACAGCTCTCCGCCTACATTTACCCAGTGTGCAGTTAGGGAGATATAGCGTCCCTGGCCGTGCTTACTGGTCCACGTATCTGTGGTTAGGTGGACCTTGCCACAGATGGCGTTGCGCAGTGCACACTTGATTTTATCCGATACTTGGTTGTGCAGGGAGGGCACGGCTCTCCTGGAGAAGTAGTGGCGGCTGGGAACGACGTACTGTGGGACAGCAAGCGACATGAGCTATTTGAAGCTGTCCGTCTCCACCAGCCTGAATGACAGCATTTCAAAGGCCAGCAGTTTAGAAATGCAGGCATTTAGGGCCAGGGATCGAGGGTGGCTAGGTGGGAATTTACGCTTTCTCTCAAAGGTTTGTGAGATGGAGACCTGAACGCTTCCGTGTGACATGGTGGAGATGCTTGGTGACGGAGGTGGTGTTGTTGGTGGCACATCCTCTGTTTGCTGGGCGGCAGGTGCCAACGTTCCTCCAGAGGCAGAGGAAGAGGCTGAGGCAGCAGCAGAAGAGGGAGCAGGAGGGGCCTGAGCCCTTTCTTGGTTTTGAAGGTGCTTACTCCACTGCAGCCCGTGTCTAGCATGTAGATGCCTGGTCATGCAGGTTGTGCTAAGGTTCAGAACGTTAATGCCTCGCTTCAGGCTCTGATGGCACAGCGTGCAAACCACTCAGGTCTTGTCGTCAGCACATTGTGTGAAGAAGTGCCATGCCAGGGAACTCCTTGAAGCTGCCTTGGTGTGCTCGGTCCCTGGTGACGGTGGCCAGAAGCAGGCAAACAGTTTTGGCGACGGCTGTTCTGCTTTTGCACCCTGCTCCCGCTTTTGCTACGCTGTTGGCTCGGTCTCACCACTGCCTCTTCCTCCAAACTCTGAAAGTCAGTGGCACGACCTTCATTCATGTGGGGTCTAGGACCTCATCGTCCCCTTGCATCGTCTTCCACCCAGTCTTCCTCCCTGACCTCCTTTTTGGTCTGCACACTGCAGAAAGACGCAGCAATTGGCACCTGTTTCGTCATCAGAGACATGCTGAGGTGGTATTCCCATGTCCTCATCAGGAATTATAAGTGGTTGCCCTGGGGAAGGGCTAGGTGGATGCCCTTGGGAAACCCTGCCAGCAGAGTCTTCAAACAGCATAAGAGACTGCTGCATGACTTGAGGCTCAGACAGGTTCCCCGATATGCACGGAGGTGATGTGACAGACTGATGGGCATGGGTTTCAGGCGCCACCTGTGCGCTTTCTGCAGAAGACTGGGTGGGAGATAATGTGAACGTGCTGGATCCACTGTCGGCCACCCAATTGACTAGCGCTTGTACTTGCTCAGGCCTTACCATACTTAGAACGGCATTAGGCCCGACCAAATATCGCTGTAGATACTGGTGGCTACTGGGACCTGAGGTAGTAGGTTCAGTAGGACATGTAGCTGTGGCAGAACGGCCACATCCTCTCCCTGCACCAGAGGCTCCACCACCACCACCACCACGACCATGACCGCGTCCCTTATTAGATGTTTGCCTCATAGTTAGCATTTACAAAGCAAAGTAAAAAGTGGTTAAGTCTGTTAAAAAAAATTAACCGCCAATAAAAACCCTGATGTAGGGTATTGCACTCCAATTTTTTTTTTTAACTCTATATGACAGCGTTATTTGTGGCCTAAATGTGACACTCACTTATGCACGTCTTATCCCAGATGTGCAGTATATCAGAGCCTTTTTTCGACCCAGTAACCAAAAAGGCGTATTTCTGGCCTAAATGTGACACTCACTTATGCACGTGTAATCCCAGATGTGCAATATATTAGGTGCTTTTTTCACCCCAGTAATCAAAAAAGCGTATTTCTGGCCTAAATGTGACAATCACTTATGCACGTGTAATCACAGATGTGCAGTATATCAGAGGGTTTTTTCACCCCAGTATGACAAAGCAGGATTTCTGGCCTTAATGTGACAATCACTTATGCACGTGTAATCACAGATGTGCAGTATATCAGAGAATTTTTTCACCCTAACCAAAAAGCTGTATTTTTGTCCTAAATGTGACAGTGACTTATGCACGTGTAATCACAGATATGCAGTATATCAGAGGGTTTTTTCACCCAAACGAAAAAGCTGTATTTCTGTCCCAAATGTGACAGTGACTTATGCATGTGTAATCACAGATGTGCAGTATATCAGAGGGTTTTTTCACCCCAGTAAGAAAAAAGCTGTATTTCTGTCCTAAATGTGACAGTGACTTATGCACGTGTAATCACAGATGTGCAGTATATCAGAGGGTTTTATCACCCTAACCAAAAAGCTGTATTTCTGTCCTAAATGTGACAGTGACTTATGCACGTGTAATCAAACATGTGCAGTATATCAGAGGGTTTTTTCACCCCAGTAAGAAAAAAGCTGTATTCCTGTCCTAAATGTGACTGTGACTTATGCACGTGTAATCACAGATATGCAGTATATCAGAGGGTTTTTTCACCCTAACCAAAAAAGCTGTATTTCTGGCCTTAATGTGACAATCACTTATGCACGTGTAATCAGAGATGTGCAGTATATCAGAGGGTTTTTTCACCCCAGTATGCCAAAGCAGGATTTCTGGCCTTAATGTGACAATCACTTATGCACGTGTAATCACAGATATGCAGTATATCAGAGGGTTTTTTCACCCCAGTTAGCCAAAGCAGGATTTCTGGCCTTAATGTGACAATCACTTATGCAAGTGTAATCCCAGATGTGCAATATATTAGGGGCTTTTTTCACCCCAGTAATCAAAAAGGCGTATTTCTGGCCTAAATGTGACAGTGACTTATGCACGTGTAGTCAGAGATGTGCAGTATATCAGAGGGTTTTTTCACCCCAGTATGACAAAGCAGGATTTCTGGCCTTAATGTGACAATCACTTATGCAAGTGTAATCCCAGATGTGCAATATATTAGGGGCTTTTTTCACCCCAGTAATCAAAAAGGCGTATTTCTGGCCTAAATGTGACAATCACTTATGCACGTGTAATCAGAGATGTGCAGTATATCAGAGGGTTTTTTCACCCCAGTATGACAAAGCAGGATTTCTGGCCTTAATGTGACAATCACTTATGCACGTGTAATCTCAGATGTGCAGTATATCAGAGGTTTTTTTTCCCCCAGTTAGCCAATACAGGATTTCTGGCCTTAATGTGACAATCACTTATGCAAGTGTAATCACAGATGTGCAGTATATCAGAGGGTTTTTTCACCCCAGTAAGAAAAAAGCTGTATTTCTGGCCTTAATGTGACAATCACTTATGCAAGTCTAATCAGAGATGTGCAGTATATCAGAGGGTTTTTTCACCCCAGTAAGAAAAAAGCTGTATTTCTGTCCTAAATGTGACTGTGACTTATGCACGTGTAATCACAGATATGCAGTATATCAGAGGGTTTTTTCACCCTAACCAAAAAAGCTGTATTTCTGGCCTTAATGTGACAATCACTTATGCATGTGTAATCAGAGATGTGCAGTATATCAGAGGGTTTTTTCACCCCAGTATGACAAAGCAGGATTTCTGGCCTTAATGTGACAATCACTTATGCAAGTGTAATCCCAAATGTGCAATATATTAGGGGCTTTTTTCACCCCTATAATCAAAAAGGCGTATTTCTGGCCTAAATGTGACAATCACTTATGCACGTGTAATCAGAGATGTGCAGTATATCAGAGGGTTTTTTCACCCCAGTATGACAAAGCAGGATTTCTGGCCTTAATGTGACAATCACTTATGCACGTGTAATCTCAGATGTGCAGTATATCAGAGGGTTTTTTCACCCCAGTTAGCCAAAGCAGGATTTCTTGCCTTAATGTGACAATCACTTATGCAAGTGTAATCACAGATGTGCAGTATATCAGAGGGTTTTTTCACCCCAGTAAGAAAAAAGGTGTATTTCTGGCCTTAATGTGACAATCACTTATGCAAGTCTAATCAGAGATGTGCAGTATATCAGAGGCTTTTTTCACTCTAGTATGCCAAAGCAGGATTTCTGGTATTAATGTGACAATCACTTATGCATGTGTAATCAAACATGTGCAGTATATCAGAGTTTTTTTTTTTACCCCAGTAAGAAAAAAGCTGTATTTCTGTCCTAAATGTGACTGTGACTTATGCACGTGTAATCACAGATATGCAGTATATCAGAGGGTTTTTTCACCCTAACCAAAAAAGCTGTATTTCTGGCCTTAATGTGACAATCACTTATGCACGTGTAATCAGAGATGTGCAGTATATCAGAGGGTTTTTTCACCCCAGTATGCCAAAGCAGGATTTCTGGCCTTAATGTGACAATCACTTATGCACGTGTAATTACAGATGTGCAGTATATCAGAGGGTTTTTTCACCCCAGTTAGCCAAAGCAGGATTTCTGGCCTTAATGTGACAATCACTTATGCAAGTGTAATCCCAGATGTGCAATATATTAGGGGCTTTTTTCACCCCAGTAATCAAAAAGGCGTATTTCTGGCCTAAATGTGACAATCACTTATGCACGTGTAATCAGAGATGTGCAGTATATCAGAGGGTTTTTTCACCCTAGTATGACAAAGCAGGATTTCTGGCCTTAATGTGACAATCACTTATGCACGTGTAATCACAGATGTGCAGTATATCAGAGGGTTTTTTCACCCCAGTATGCCAAAGCAGGATTTCTGGCCTTAATGTGACAATCACTTATGCACGTGTAATCACAGATGTGCAGTATATCAGAGGGTTTTTTCACCCCAGTAAGAAAAATGCTGTATTTCTGGCCTTAATGTGACAATCACTTATGCAAGTCTAATCAGAGATGTGCAGTATATCAGAGGGTTTTTTCACTCTAGTATGCCAAAGCAGGATTTCTGGTATTAATGTGACAATCACTTATGCATGTGTAATCAAACATGTGCAGTATATCAGAGGGTTTTTTCACCCCAGTAAGTAAAATGCTGTCTTTCTGTCCTTAATGTGACAGTGACTTATGCACGTGTAATCACATATGTGCAGTATATCAGAGGGTTTTATCACCCTAACCAAAAAGCTGTATTTCTGTCCTAAATGTGACAGTGACTTATGCACGTGTAATCTCAGATGTGCAGTATATCAGAGGGTTTTTTCACCCTAACCAAACGCTGTATTTCTGTCCTAAATGTGACAGTGACTTATGCACGTGTAATCACAGATGTGCAGTATATCAGAATTTTTTTTCGCCCTAACCAAAAAGATGTATTTCTGTCCTAAATGTGACAGTGACTTATGCACGTGTAGTCACAGATGTGCAGTATATCAGAGGGTTTTTTCACCCCAGTAAGAAAAAAGCTATATTTCTGGCCTTAATGTGACAATTACTTATGCAAGCGTAATCACAGATGTGCAGTATATCAGAGGGTTTTTTCGCCCCAGTATGCCAAAGCTGTATTTCTGCCTTTGAAGTCAAGAAGGTGGTCCTTCCAGTGATTGACAGCTAGTTCTGTATACACAGTCATAGAGGGAATGCTGTCAATCACTGATAGTACCGCCTCCCTGACTTCAAAGACTAGAAAGAGCAGGGATAAAAATGTATAAAAACAAGTTATAAAGGATCTTTTCCCATAAAACTATATATCAATCTGCTCAGCTCCTCCCGCTCTATAACACCATTTTCAACATTTCAGGTTTCCTTTTAAAGAAATAAACTCTGTATGTAATGAATCTATATAATATGAGTTTCACTTTTTGTATTGGATTACTGAAATAAATTATCTTTTCTATGATATTTTAATGTTTTGAGATGCACTAGTTCTAGTATAATGATGAGCTGTAATCTGTAGGGGATCCTGGCAACAAGTGTTCGATTCCCCTGCAGTGCCTCCATAGCGGAAATGATGCATTGCACAATTCCAATAGAAATCAATGGACTACTGTATATATAATGTATGTATGTGTTAAGTCATCCAGAGAGAGAGTCTGTGCAGCACTTATGGCTAATTGATGTAGAATAGATCCCTAACATAGCATTTAAAATAGATTTTCAAAACCAAATAAACCCTTAAAATTCATTGCAGGCAACATCAGCAGAATATGTCAGGGGTGATTTACTGAGGATTGGCATTTCACACAACCAATTTATTAAAAGGTATAGGCCTCATAATAAATGTGCTGCATCTGTGATGTCTGTACACCAGAAACTGAAATCTACACCAGCTAAACATAAAAGCTGCAAAAATTTACTATATTTTTTGCATTAGAAAGCTGGTAGCATGTCATCATCATCTATTGTGCACATTTGTATTTTGTTTTTGTTTCTGAGGTAGCTGGGATCAATCCCTGGCTATCATTACAGTACAGTTGCAAACAGTCCTGAATTTCCGTAATTTTTCGGAGACAGCTCCTGAATATTCAGGCCGAACCATGCCGAAAAAGGTGGGCGGACACTTGTTTGTGAACATGAAGGCTGTGGAAAAAACACTGCAATGATGCAAAAGCCTGGACAGCCATGTTAATACCTATGAGAAGAGGTGGTGAAACTACCACAAAATGTAAGAAATTTGGGGACATGTCCTGATTTAACAACTGCAAAATTTGTAAATTACAGTGCCCATTAATCTACAATGTTGTGTAAAGTTAGACCTCCCATCAGCTTCCTCTCTCCTACTCACCTGCTGTGCAAGTGTCAGTCTTTCTTACAATTCCAGTATTATTTTTATAAAACAGAAAGTTCAGGAAGATGTTTTAGTGTTTATTTAGAAGGGAGATAACTTGAAACTGTACAGCTGTTTGTTATAGTGCCTCTCTTCTCCATAGGCTGTGTCTGGTATTGCACCTCATCACTGACAACACCTTTAGGCTGAGTTCACACAAGCGTGTCCGGATAAGGTCCGGATGCATTGTGGCAAACCCGCGCGAGTAAGTACCCAATTGCAGTCAGTTTTGACTGCGATTGCGTTTCGTTGTTCAGTTTTTATCTCGCGGGTGCAATGCGTTTTGCACGGGCGTGATAAAAAACTGACTGTGGTACCCAGACCCGAACTTCTTCACAGAAGTTCAGGTTTGGGTTCGGTGTTGTGTAGATGTTATTATTTTCCCTTATAACTTGGTTATAAGGGAAAATAATAGCATTCTTTAATACAGAATGCTTAGTAGGTGGTCAATTGAGGGTTAAAAAAAAAATAATAATTAACTCACCTTCTCCTCTTGATCGCGTAGCTGCCGGTCTCTTCTTACTTCTTTAATCATGAGCTGCTGGCTAAAGGAAATGTGGTGACGTCAGATCACATGGTCCAATCACAACCACGGTGATGGATCATGTGATTGGACCATGTGATATGACATCACCATAGGTCCTTTAGCCAGCAGCTCATGATTAAAGAAGTAAGAAGAGACCGGCAGCTACGCGATCAAGAGGAGAAGGTGAGTTCATTATTTTTTATTTTTTAACCCTCAATTGACCACCTGCTAAGCATTCTGTATTAAAGAATGCTATTATTTTCCCTTATAACCATGTTATAAGGGAAAATAATACAGTGAATAGACTGTCATCTTAGAAACCATGCGTGAAAATTGCACCGCATCCGCACTTGATTGCGGATGCTTGCGATTTTCACTCAGCCCATTCACTTCTATGGGGCCTGCGTTGCGTGATAAACGCAGAATATAGAGCATGTTGCGATCTTCACTCAACGCATGTGATGCATGAAAATCACAGCTCATGTTCACAGCCCCATAGAAATGAATGGGTCCAGATTCAGTGCGGGTGCAATGCGTTCACCTCCCGCATTGCACCCGCACGGAAATCTCGCCTGTGTGAACTCAGCCTTAGGATTCTTTTGATTTTGCTCGGGGGTAGAGATGAGAGAATCTATTTGCAGATTCGGAGATTCGTTCATCTTTTCTGGTTTGATTCGGTCGAATCTTGTAAAACAGCTCCCAGCGAGTAAGCAATCAGTAATGTTCTGTCACCCCCAGGCATGAAGTAATTGCAGTCAGTTGCGTCCAAGCAATAGCCACAGTTTGTGGCAGCAATGATAAAAGTACACCTGACGCTATATCAGACAGAGGGGGGTGGACAAGGAAAAATAAAAACATTTGTCAAAAATGAACAAAACGAGATTGGAGCTTTCATAAAATAATCTTTGTTTTAGAGGATTAGAGGGGGTTATATACCAATTTCCAAGACTATTGGAGCAACTTTGATTCAGAACGAATAGATTCGGACCCAAACCGAACTATTTGAAAAATTTCGCGAATCTAAAAACAAACAGAATTTTGGAAGATTCGCTCATCTCTAGTCGGGGGTAGTGAATGTACTGATACTGAAAAGATTTTTGAGTTTTGTCAGGTGTCTCATCTCAAGTGCTGCGGATATCAAACATCTCTACATCGCTAATACAACTTCAAAATAGAAGAAAAGCAAGTCTTGGAACAAATACAGAGAGCCAGGTGAAGTCACTGTTAAAGTGTTAATGTAATAGACATACTGTATTACTATCCCTTTAACCTTTCTTCTGCGTATATAAAATGGTCAATACGGAAATAAGCCGACTGTTACGTTATGTGCCCATAACATCAATAAAGATGCCAATACATTTTATTAGGTTTGAGCTATCAGCTATTTCACAAACTCAATATTCTTTCCCATGGCTTTACAAGAATCTACGCCTTAACCTTTTCTGCAGCAAGCAGAGTTCTTATAGAAAATAATACAGTATTTCCCATTCCTTATATAGCACTGATATATTCTGCAGTGCGGCACATGGTGGGGCCAAGCTGAAAACTTTTCAAAATGCACCACGTAATGCAGAGGTTACAATAACACCTGCACAAGTGTTATCGATGTAAACATAGAGAGAGTTCAGGCCACCACAGAAGAAGTGCACCATCCACAGTACCATCCACAGGATGACAATATAAACCAGCAAAAAGGGTTATGATTAAGAGCACACATTCTGCTGTTCAAAATGCATGAGTATCTTTTATCCTAGCGATAATATGAGTTAGCAAATTATAGAAAAATTGAACTGCTTCGTTGAATAAAAATAAAGTAAAAATGCTTTGTGCGGAAATTACTTTGTCACAAAGCGCATTTCTTTGTAAGTAGTGGGTGCAATGACATGGATTGCGCTGTCCCCCGTCATTGTACCCCTCAAATACCACGTTCATACATGATTGCAGCATCTGATATAAATGACATACTGTCAACTAAAAAATTAAATAAAATCATCCTTACTTGATCCATTTGCTTGTGACGGGCCAGCCGCTGACATTTTTCTTGAAGATCTGGCGCAAAATCTTCCATGGATCCATGGTGATACCATGGAAGCATGCCTTATTTTTGTCTGTAATTACGGATTACTGTATATTCAACGGCCCATGAAAACCACACACACAACACGGATGCCATCTATGTTCGGTCCAAGGTTTTCAGGGATCATTGCTAGTAGATGCCCTGGAAAGCAATTTTCAGACTAGCACTGTCGGAGGAATAAAAAGGGCAAATGGAGGGCAAAAAACAGTCACATAGATCTAATAGGGATTATTCACGGACATCTTCACAGATGAACCACTGACCATCTTGTCACGGATGTCATCTTGGTAGTGATGAGCGAGCATGCTTGGTCGAGTAACGGTTCGGCTCGAGCATTGCTATGCTCGGCAGATCCGAGCGCTCGGCCGAGTACCACATGTGCTCGAGCGCCATGCTCGAGTCTCCTCCATGCACATTTGGCGTCTTCTAAGCAGCCAATAAACATGCTGGTAAGTATTGCCATCACTGTTCTTATTAGCCATGTTTTCTACTGGCATTACAGTGATTGGCTGGCCGGAACATGTCATATATACCCGCTATATAGCACCCGGTCATGCGGGTTCGGCTCATTGCGAGTCAGGGAGAGCTGCTGTTAGGAAGGGACAGACCGTGTAGGGAGATTGTGATCGCAAATTACTCTTTCTCAAGACGTTTCAAAGACCCAAAAGTCCTTTTAAGGACTACTGTGTGTGTTGGCAGCAATTTAAAGTGCAAAATCGCTTCATTGGCTATCTTAATAGAAGGTGTCTGCAGTGACTTCTGACATCTGTGCAATACCTTCTGTGTATCACCTTAAAAACATTCGGATCAGTCACGTTCAGTCTTGGAGACATGATGGAACCTGCTTGGCGTCCGGAAAAGCGATCTGCGCATGCGTCGCTACACGTGCTCTCGCGAGACACGGGACAATGCATAGAGGTGTGGGAACCACAACGTGACTGATCCGAATGTTTTTAAGGTTTCAATTAAGTTGCTATTGATACCCACTGTGCACTTTATATATTTTTATTGACAATTATGTATTCACATCAATATTATTATTGCTTTTATTACGCTATGCACTTTATTTGACGACGTTCACAAACAACTTTGCTATGATCATGGCCACAGATGAATTATGTCTTTAATATTGCTAGGTTTTGATGTATTTGTATTTTATTACTTAATCATGGATTTCTTGATTCTGTAAATTGCTTGCACTATTTATGTATGCCACTACGCACATGTTATTCAGCTGGACAAAGGCTCCAATGAGAGAGCTGAAACGCTGCTGCTAGATGGGTGAACAAACCATCCACTTTTTTCATCATTAATCTGGAGTGCTGCTTTTTTTCTTCTCTATCCTTGGTCACAGGCCCCCATAAGGAATTGCACCTGTGTTTAATGTGTGCTGCTTTTTTCTTTTCTTTTTCTACTATATTCTACATCTTCGCGAATTCTCGAAGTGCTGATATTTGCGCTAAAAATTTGCGATTAGAATATTCACGATCAACACACACAGCCAGGAATCGGTGGATTCCTCTGACGCCAAGCTTAGTTGGCATGGCCCAGGACCTGCCTCTGTGCTCTCACCTGTCCTGAAACTGCCTTTTGCTTTTGCTGCTATTTCTGCTAGTCAAGTAAGGTACGATCCCAGCTCTACTCTGCATTTCAGCAAGGATAAGCTTTGTGAGGACAGTCAGCAGTTACAGGCCAGGACAGACTTGGAGGAGAGGTCTGCTGTGGAGTCCTCTAGGTATGCAAATACTGATGATAACAGTCAAGTGGGAGCACATGTTGCAAAAGGTCAGGGACATGCACAAGAGACAGGAGAGGATGACATTACTGAGGAACAAAAAGGGGAGGGTTTTTTCCTATTATATTGTATTGTTTACTATAAAATGCTATAAAATGCTATAAAATCAATAAAAATATTTGATTTAAAAATAGAAAATTGCTGGGGATTGTTAGCGTGTCGGTATGCAGGATATGTGGGCAGAAGGTGAGGCTAGGCCATTGTGCTAAAGTTGACACAACGGTCCTGAATCAACACATTGAGCATCACCATAAAGTGGCGTGCGAAAACCGTGCCACTCATTTAATGTTACTGCCTGATGCAGCAGCCCACACCCCCTCTCCAGTGGTCAGGGCTTGCCAACGTCATTCCCAACAACTTCAGCGT
The DNA here is from genome assembly GCF_905171765.1 of Bufo bufo. NCBI lineage: Eukaryota > Metazoa > Chordata > Amphibia > Anura > Bufonidae > Bufo > Bufo bufo. The sequence goes on from NC_053394.1 coordinate 114,023,926, forward strand.
CGTCTATAGCTCCTGATTCTCCTCCTCCTCCTTTCCCTCGTCCCTTGTTTTAACAGCAATTGATCACCAAGGCAATTGCTAACAGACAACAGTATGCATGCACTCACCCAACGGCGCAGAAGCTGAATGTGCACCTAGCGAAATTGATGGTACTACAGTCTCTCCCTTTCCATGTAGTTGACTCTGAACAGTTCATAGAACTGTTGGCTTGTGCCCAGCCAAGGTGGAGAGTTCCAAAAAAAAAAACTGTACCAGCCCTGCACACGTCCGTTGAACAGATAGTGGGCCAGTCTTTGGGCCTCTCAGTGTCTGGTAGAGTTCACGTCAGCTCTGACATATGGATTTACATATATGGTTAAGGATATTATATGTTGGATACAGACCACTGGGTAAATGTGGTTCCGGACTAGGCACACAAGCAACTTGACCAGGTGATGGCAATGCTGCCTCCAAGTTAAAAAGCTGGGATTCCTATGACAAAGTCCTCCTCTGCCTCTTCATCCTCCACCTTGTCCTCACATTCCAATGTAGGAACAGTTTACAGTGGTCCTCCAGTATATTACCTATTCAAAGCTAGGCATTGTCACGCGTTTCTGCTCCTGGTCAGCCTGAGTTAAATGGAGTCAAACTGGGGAGAAACTTCTAAGCATCATCAATATAGAAATCGAGTATTGGCACTGGCTACTGGCTATCCACATTGTTAGACCCTCGCTACCTATCAAAAATGTAGGCATATCCACATTTGAGAGGGATGCAAAAATGGGCTACTACAGAGACTTATGGTGTAGTTTGTTGGTCGCTGCCAATGAGGACCATCACTCATCCTCACGAAGGTCTGACCGGGGGTGCCCTCTATGTTCAAGCTCCACTGCCCTGACTGGTGGTGGGGGAGGATGGGGCAGGAGTAGCACCAGCTTCATATGCAGCAATTTCAGTCTGGAGTCTATGATGAGCTCTTTTCTTCAGCCGTCTACTGAAGAAACCACACAGCAGCAAGAAACCACCCAGCAGCAGGTGGTGGCATACTTGGACTGCACCCCGTCACCCATGATCCAAGATCCCCTGGACTACTTGGCATGCAAACTTGAATTGTGGCCACAACTGGCCGAGTTTGCCATGGACATGCTTTCCTGCAAAGCCAGGTGGTGTATCATCAGAGAGGATGTCAGGGCTGCGGGTGGCATAGTTACCCTAGGAGAACTCACCTTTCCTCCCAAAATGTTGAGAGACTAACCTTCATAAAGATGAGTCAGGCATGGATCAACCAGGATTTCTAAACTGGTGCCTGATGCAACAGAATAGTTCATTCTACCACTAATAATCATACTGTAGTGTGTAGCGGAATATTCTGCAAACTGAGCGGTTACTTCTGGCCACTTGTTGCTGCCACCATTCTGATGCTGCCACTCGCCTGATGCTACCGACCTGCTGCCTCTACTCCCATTCCTACAAAGGGGCATCTTGGCCTACTGATATTTAAATGTTCAATAAAAAAAAAAAAGATAAAAAGCATGTCACAGGGCCTTGCTATTCCACTCCTGTTGTTGGGTTCTGCTACTACTGTAATCTGCCACCATCTTGTGCTGTATGCCACTGCTGTTGATCCCTCTCCCCACTCTGTCAAGGGGCCACTATTGACTCTGTTACTGCCACTACTGTTGGCCCCCATAACCATCCTGTTATGAGGCCACTATTGTCCCTGTTTGTCCGTGTTGATATCTTAGCTTTTTTTTCCTTCTTCTAAACCGTCATAAGAACAGGGGATAAAAAAAAAGGATCCTGTATTTTGAGCATCCTTATGACCTCTTTCAAACGGTCAGTATTTGATCAGAATTTGTAAGCCAAAAGAAGGAGTGGGTCCAACACACAGATTAGATGCAAATAATTTGATTACATTTTATCTCTGTTTTGGACCCACTCCTGTTTTTGGCTTACACATACTGATCAAATACTGATGCAGCCATTCCCACTCTGTCATGGGGCCGTTTTTGTCACAGTTACTGCTACTAATGCTGCCACTACCGTCCCCACTCTGTCATGGGGCCACTACTGCTGCAGCCACCATCCCCACTCTGTCATGGGGCCAATACTGCTCCTGCTGCTGCCACTGTCCCCACTCTATAATGGGGCCACTGCTGCCACCCTCCCCACTTTGTCACCACAAGATACACATACAGTATCATACATGCTGGGATTAGATACACACCTCAGCAGGCAGTATCACACAGCAAAATCAAGGTTTGGTGGCTCTCTCACTGATAGTACTGTGGAATAGGTGCACTACCACACAGCACTCCCTGTTGCTGTTAGAAGTAAAAATTGAGTTATAAAAAGGTTTGGCGTCACCACTCCTCCAAAGGTCCTTGCAGCTCACAGCCAAACAGCCGGACGGCTAACAGGAGTGATTCCTGCGGCTCACAGCCAAGCAACGGTTTGACTACTAGGAGCGGTAAAGTAAACCTGCAATTGATAACTTGCAATCGATATAGTGCTCTCCATACTAACACTAATTGTACTCATCCCATGGTTATCACCGTATAACCCATCATGGACTCTGTATGATTCATAAGGACAATAGAAATCAATACTAACCTACATAGTGGTCCTAATAGGGTATACGTGTATTTTTTGTGTGTTTTATGTATTCTTTTATTGATTTTATACAACATGTTGTGAGGTATTAAATAATACTTTTTGAAACTACAGTTTGCTTTCTGTCAGTATAAACGCCAGATACTGAGTGACGCCAAACCTTTTTATAACTCAATTTTTACTTCTAACAGCAACAGGGAGTGCTGTGTGGTAGTGCACCTATTCCACAGTACTATCAGTGAGAGAGCCACCAAACCTTGATTTTACCTTGTTCTTCTCCCTCTGGTTGTGCTCCCACCGATATACTATGGATATCTGGCAACATATAGACACAAAGTATAAGACATTAGATACTTATAAGTTTGAAAATTCCAAAGACATCTGTGACCAACCTGGAAGAGATATTGATGAGAGCTTTTACAATCTAGAGAAACTGCTACAAAAGCAGTTACGAAATAAATGGGAAGTGAAAGCTCTCAATCAATACATACAAAGTGGCAATATCCCCAAGGGACTAACACTGAACAAAACACCTGCACTAGATTTAGTAAATGACACCTTTAAAAAAGAATGGGATTCTTTTCTCAAAACACAGTCCACTAATTTAATTCACATTATTATAAATAGACGAACACAAATTTTAAATGAGACTTCAGACCAGATTGCTGATACAAGAAAAATAGTGGACCTCTTTCCAAATAATGAGCAAGTCCAGAAATGGCAACATAGAATCTGTAGAAACTTAGATACATTAGAAAAAGATATTATGTATAAAAAATGCAAAAAGTTAAAACAGCTCAGTACTGGTGATATTCCCGATATACCTGTGGGGGAATTCATTAGTAATGAGCAAGATATCGAGTTTCCCAGATTACAAAGAAATGGAGATATAAACAAAAAGGGAGATACATCCCATTATAGTGTCCCAACATCAAATCGGTATGAATCACTCTCATCACCTCTTTTTTTAGATTACACTCCCCCTCATCACAAAACAAGAGTAAGAAAACCCCGATCACCTACCCCAATAAGAGACAACACAAGGGAATTGAGACAACACCACCAGTACAATTTAAGACACCGACACACTCCCCAGAGAGACACATCACAGAGATACAATCACAACCATCACTATTCCAGGCAGAATCATCACCCATCACGGAATCACTACCCTCCACAGAATCAGGAGGGGAGAACACACATAAGGACACAATCCCACAGGGGAGAAGATGGATTAGAAGAGGTAGACACTGCAAGAAAAAACAGGTACAACAAACAGAGAACGCATCATGCATAGTGAACCTAAGTAACATCCAACTTTCAAATGCACAGGTCACTTTATTAAATAAGGGCTTGAAATATGCCCCTACAACTAAATTGGACAAATTTTCCACATATATTGGTGTGGAAAAATTTATCAGAAAACTTTGTTTAAAAAAGTATTATACTAAGAACCCGATAATGGAGAACAATGGTAATTCAGAAAATAATCAATATGTACATACAAGTCTGAGAACAACCTCTAAAAATTACCCAAAACAAGAAATAAGTCAACATATGGCAACTTTTAAAAAATGTGTTGAGGATGACTTGAGGAAATTGAAGGGAAATAACCTAAGATATAATCTATCCAGGAAAGAAATAGAGGCAATTAAACAGCTACAATCTAGTAATGACATAACAATAAGACCAGCTGATAAAGGGGGCGCGATTGTAATCCTTAATACAAATGACTACATAGAGGAATGCCTGCGACAATTAAATGAGGAATCAACATATACTAAATTAAAACGAGACCCTACAGAGGATTATTATAAACAATTAACACAATATTGCAAAAAAGGTACCACTTCGGGAATCCTGTTAGAACAGGAGGCAAAGTACATTATGAACACAGAAAAGAGAATGCCAGTAATGTATTGCATTCCCAAAATACATAAGACTTTAACGAAACCCCCAGGAAGGCCCATAATATCAGGGATAAATTCCATCTCCTCCAATTTGTCAAGATATATTGACCAATTGTTACAACCAATTGTAAAAAATATACCGTCATATATCAAAGACACCACTGAAGTGATCAAATTGTTAGAGGGGATCCAATATAAGGAAGGATACATATTGGGTACATTAGATGTTAATTCCCTATATACCATAATAGATCATGAACAGGGTATGGGGGCTCTGCGACAACAATTGACCCAGACTGGAATCATGAAAGAAGAACAAATTCACTACATAATAGAAGGCGTCAGATATATACTGACGCATAATTATTTTTCCTTTAGTGGTGACTTCTATGTTCAGAGCAAGGGCACCGCCATGGGTACCAGATTCGCCCCAAGTTATGCCAATCTATTTATGGCAGAGTGGGAGTCCACTGCCATTGCTCCTAGACTGGGGGCGGATCTGGTACTGTGGCGTCGTTATATTGACGACATCGTGTTTATATGGCAGAACACGATGCCGTCACTCATCTCTTTTTTAGAAGAAATAAATACGAATAATCTGAATCTGAAATTTACCTCTACTGTAGATATGAAAAATATCCAATTTTTGGATCTCGATATCAAAGTTGAGGGGGACAAATTAATGTGCAGCACACATCACAAATCAGTGAGCAAAAATAGCTTCATATTATATACGAGCTGCCACCTACCAAGGTGGCTCATTAATGTCCCCAAGGGCCAATTTAGAAGATTAAAACGAAACTGTACACAAGACCAACAATTCATAACAGAGGCAGAAACTTTGAAACAACAATTTATCGATAGACAGTACCCGGTCCACCACTTGGAAAAATCACTGGAAGAGGTTAAATTGTTGGACAGAACAGATTTCTTTGTCCCCAAACATAAACAGATGAGTGATGAGAAAATAAGAATGATTTTACCATTTCATGCCCAGTATAGGAATATGGAGAGGATTATCGCGAAGTACTGGCACCATTTACTTGGAGACAAGATAATTGGGCCCATACTTACCAGCACACCCCAGATTACATATACCAGAGCTTCAAATCTGGGATTGAAGGTAGCACCATCTATAAAGAATAAAGAACACAAGATATTGAAACAAAATTGGTTATCCTTTAAAGGATTTTATAGATGTGGCCGTTGTTCTAATTGTAGAATTACTACATTTCCTAAAAAGACATTAAAAGTAAACTCAACCCAGAATTCATTTTTTCTGGAGATTAAGGAGGGTCTGACATGCGATTCTACTGATGTGATTTACTTGATAGAATGCCCTTGCCATAAACAATACATAGGACGCACAAAACGCACTTTAAAAAAGAGGATATCTGAACATGTAAATAACATAAAAAAGGGATACGAATTACACTCTTTATCAAAACACTATAAGGATCATCATAAGAGTGACCCATCGAGTTTGATATACATGGCTATAGAGAAGATTGAAAGACCATGGCGAGGTGGGAATCATATCCTTCGCATGTCCAGGAATGAATCCAAAAGAATCTTTGAGTTTGATTCTCTTATCCCAAGGGGTCTGAACGCAGATTTAGAACTTTTTGCATTCCTGTAGGGGATCGCTGGCCTGCCCTGAATGAGACATCTGGTGTCAGGCTGTGTTATCAGCACCCAGATCTCTCCTTCTAGACAGGCCCGCGCTCCCATATCAACATTACCAAAGCTTAACTACAAATATGGACATCATGACTGAACTTCCTTGTGATGTATGACTTGGGGAATGTCCCTCATCCCATATCAAGTGTTTTTAGCAAAAACGCACCAAAAACGCATCAAAACCGCAGGTGCGTTTTTGAGGTTTTTATGATATACAGACATGTTTTTAACTAATACCATGATTATTTATTATTTTAATGTTGTGAATGATGCGGTTAATGAAGAAACATTTGAGAAACTACTGATTTAAGAATAACCTTTCTGATTACCATTGTCCTTATATTGTTTTATATTTTTAAACATGTTTTTAATCTAATTGATGAAGACGCATCGAAATTGCTGGTGCGCATATGCGTTTTTCATGCTGGTGCGCATATGCGTTTTTCATGCTTTTTATACAAATCTATACATGCTTTTTATACAAATCTATATATGCTTAATAAATTTATGTATTTTATATGTTTGGAGGATGTACAGAGCACTATATCTTGAAAAGATCAACAAAATTCATGTGCCTAGAGGCGAAAACAATGATTTTGCACGATAGTATAATGACTATGTAGGAATTACTATTAAAAATCCAGTTCCTGGTCTTCCAAGTCCCTCACTGTCCCAGCATGCATCCCATCAATCAATCATAGATGATATAAAAGGAACATTTCCATCCCACTGTCTGTACCACTGAGGAAGGGATTTCATCCCGAAACGCGTATGGTCGGCAGACAGTGTGGGACAAGACAAGGAAGACGACTATAACTACAAATGAACTTTACATCCATTTGAAAACCCCGCTTGAAATAAGAGTCACCTGACCTATCCGACTGATACCACGTGGGACGCCACCGTCAGGTCCTGAAAGGTCAGAGTATACTCAGCTACAAGGGGAATCGTCAACCACTCCTCCAAAGGTCCTTGCAGCTCACAGCCAAACAGCCGGACGGCTAACAGGAGTGATTCCTGCGGCTCACAGCCAAGCAACGGTTTGACTACTAGGAGCGGTAAAGTAAACCTGCAATTGATAACTTGCAATCGATATAGTGCTCTCCATACTAGCACTAATTGTACTCATCCCATGGTTATCACCGTATAACCCATCATGGACTCTGTATGATTCATAAGGACAATAGAAATCAATACTAACCTACATAGTGGTCCTAATAGGGTATACGTGTATTTTTTGTGTGTTTTATGTATTCTTTTATTGATTTTATACAACATGTTGTGAGGTATTAAATAATACTTTTTGAAACTACAGTTTGCTTTCTGTCAGTATAAACGCCAGATACTGAGTGACGCCAAACCTTTTTATAACTCAGTATCACACAGCAGGCTATATATCAGGCACAGCAGGCTGTATCATAAATGATAGGATTAGATACAGGTGTATTTTAATGTGCTTGCTGTTTATTGCACTTCTAGGTGGTGAAGGAAGAGCCTGCGGACTGTCAGTGATTTAGAAACTGAGTGAGAAATAGACTAACAGAATTCATGTGTGGGTGTAGTAAGATGGCTGCAGGAGGTGTAGCTGGAGTAGGTCCTGCAGACTGATCAGCCTTGATGGCCCACCTTCTGTGTGTTTTGCGGACATGCTGTATGCCTGTTCACATTAAGTAATATTTTTAATCACATTAAATACAGGTTAATAGAATGTCTGATGGTTATTGGTTCCAAGGTCTGCTCCAAATTATTGTCTGCTTTTATAAGGAGCCCTGTTATATAAAGGGCCAATTACTGTCTCAGAGCTTAGGCCTGCAGAAGGATCCTCTGGTACTCTGGTGGGCCAGTCTGACCATAGCGACAGTTATCTAATGCATTTGGATGCTTTAACACATAGGTTTTTGATAAAATATTTCTGTACTTTAGAATTTTTTGTCATGTTTTTTACACTTGTGCTATTGATAGTTTTTTGTGCTAAAAATGCCAGCTCTAGATGTTAGGCTACTTTCACACTCGCGTTTTGTGTAGATCCATCTTGTATCTGCACAGAAGGATCCGCACGAATAATGCAAACGCTTGTATCCGTTAATAACGGATCCGTTTGCATTATTCATTGAAAAAAAAGTCTAAGTCAAAACAGATCCGTCTTGACTTACATTGAAAGTCAACGGGGGACGGATCCGATTTCAATTGCACCATATTGTGTCAGTGAAAAAAGGATCCGTCCTCATTGACTTACATTGTAAGTCTCTGCATCGTCAGACGGTCACCAAAACGCTGTAAGCTATGTTTTAGTGACCGTCTAAAAAACGCAACGGAGGTCAAACGCAGACAAATTTATGCATTCTGAACATATCATTATTCATTCAGAATGCATTGGGGCTAAACTGATCCATTTTGGGCCACTTGTGAGAGCCCTGAAACGGATCTCACAAGCGGACCCAGAAAAGTCAGTGTGAAAGTAGCCTTAGATCTATAGGAAATCTGAAACGCAGGACACACTGGTGTTTTTGCTCATTAGATGACGTTTTTGTCATTCTGCTTATTTTTTTTTTTTTTTTAAAACGCAGCTGTAGCTCTTAGTTTTTCACTATTTCACTAGTTTTTTGGTTTTTCACTATTGGGAAAAATCCAGAAAAAAAATAGTTCACACATCCATAAAAAAAAATAATAATGCCATCAATAAAAAGTTAAATATAAAGTGTAGAGGCCCTAAAAAACACATGAGCATATTCTGGTGTTTTTTTACTGGTAGAAAGAACTCCTGAGCCAAATTGATGGGACTTGTGTACACCAGACGCGTTTCGGAGTTGGCAGTGACTGAGGAAGGAGTCACTGCCAACTCCGAAATGCGTCTGGTGTACACAAGTCTCGAGTAAAGAAAGAAACCGCAGCCTACAATCTGCTCAACACCTCTGAATCATTGGAAGCGCTTCTGCACAGCTGATAGGAAGAAACACAAGTCTCGTTGTGTCCAGATCAAAAGACACCAAGTAACGCCGAATATTCAAGTGGGTCTTAACCATCTTAGACCCCGGCGTCTAAAACAGACAGTTTTTTTCCCTGCCTTGGTACTCTACTCACCCATACAAAAGAGCGGACCGGAACTGAGACCATCGATGCTGTAACACGTGGGACGCCACACCAAGCACGAGTGATCGGTCACTCCACCGCTTCAGAACAGTGAGTAGTGTGTTTACACACAGCAAGGTTTAACAGCAGACCAATCTGGTATATGCTGTGAACATAACCAACAATAAGAAAAAGACTGTATACACACTTGTAAATTATCGGTCACAGTCGGAACTTACATATTAAATATCAGCAGAGACATTGCGCATCAAACTCTGCGCATCGGAATTTGTATTAAAGACTGTATACAAGGATACACAGTCACGATTCTCCATTGCAAAGCAACCACTAACCAGTGATTCTGCTACATATTTTGCTACATATTCTGTTACACATTTAGCAACAAGTCCCTACAGATGGTTATATATTTTTATGTTTTTAAGTAAATGTATTTTTAATGTGAATATATTGAGGTACCTCACTTGATTTGAATTATTTTTGGTGCAAATAAATAGTTTTATAAACGTATTGGCTGCAGCTCCATGTGATTTTTAGATGTAGGTGTGCCCCTCTCATCTATTCCGTGTGAAAGTAGCCTTAGATCTATAGGAAATCTGAAACGCAGGACACACTGGTGTTTTTGCTCATTAGATGACGTTTTTGTCATTCGGCTTATTTTTTATTTTTCAAAAACGCAGCTGTAGCTCTTAGTTTTTCACTATTTCACTAGTTTTTCTGTTTTTCACTATTGGGAAAAATCCAGAAAAAAAATAGTTCACACATCCATAAAAAAATAATAATGCCATCAATAAAAAGTAAAATGTAAAGTGTAGAGGCCCTAAAAAACACATGAGCATATTCTGGCGTTTTTTTACTGGTAGAAAGAACTCCTGAGCCAAATTGATGGGTATAAGTATCAACAGCTGTACAGTTACAGGTATTTGTTGTTTCATTTTAAATCTAGAAATAAAAACATGAAAGAATAACAGCACACCCTGCATCGTTATTTGTCCAATATTTGTCAAATATCTTAACCCCTTAGGGACGCATGACGTACCGGTACGGCATGTTTCCCGAGTCCTTAAGGACCCGGTACGTCATGTGTTGTTCCGATGACTGCCGCCTTGCGGCTTATACCTGGAGCGGCGGTGGTGCCATTGGGTCCCCATGGGGCTGTGGGGGGGACCCGATGGCATGGAAGGCAGCACGATGCCTTCCTGAGGCATCTGCGCTGCCTTCCGGTGAAGAGCCTGTGAGATCCAGCCCCCTGAATCTCACAGGCCCCGGAAGCTGTATGAGTAATACACACAGTATTACTCATACAGCCAATGCATTCCAATACAGAAGCATTGGAATGCATTGTAAAGGAATATACCCCCAAAAGTTCAAGTCCCAAAGTTGGACAAAAAATTTATTGAAAAAAAAAGTTGAAAAAATAAAGTTTTCCCCCCAAAAAATTAAAAGTTTCAAGTAAAAATAAACAAAAACTTCATTTTTCCCAAATAAAGTAAAAAAAAATTGGTAAAAAATAAGGAAAAAAAAATAGTATATATATTAGGTATTGCCGCGTCCGTAACAATTTTTTTGTCACTTTACATCACAAAAAGTACAACAGCAAGCGATAAAAAAGGTGTTTGCCCACCAAAATAGTACCAATCTAACCGTCACCTCATCCCGCAAAAAATGAGCCCCTACCTAAGACAATCGCCCAAAAAATAAAAAAACTATGGCTCAGAATATGGAGACACTAAAACATCATTTTTTTTGTTTGAAAAAAGCTGTTATTGTGTAAAACTTACATAAATAAAAAGAAGTATACATATTTGGTATTGCCGCATTCGTATCTACCGGTTCTATAAAAATATCACATTAACTAACCCCTCAGATGAACACCGTAAAAAATTTTAAATATAAACTGTGCTAAATAAACCATTTTTTGTCACCTTACATTACAAAAAGTGTAATAGCAAGCGATCAAAAAGTCACACGCACCCCAAAATAGTGCAAATAAAACCGTCATCTCATCCCGCAAAAATCCTACCCTACTCAAGGTAATCGCCCAAAAACTGAAAAAATTATGGCTCTCAGACTATGGAAACACTAAAACATGATTTTTTTTTTGCTTCAAAAATTAAATCATTGTGTAAAACTTACATAAATAAAAAAAAAGTATACATATTAGGTATCGCCGCATCCGTGACAACCTGGTCTATAAAAATATCACATGATCTAACCTGTCAGATGAATTTTGTAAATAACAAAAAATAAAAACGGTGTCAAAACAGCTATTTCTTGTTATCTTGCCTCACAAAAAGTGTAATATAGAGCAACCAAAAATCATATGTACCCTAAACTAGTACCAACAGTACTGCCACCCTATTCCGTAGTTTCTAAAATGGGTGAGAAGATGGCTCCTAGCCCGACGTGCGTTTCGCCTTGCTTTTTCAGGGGGAAGCAAGGTGAAACGCGCGTCGGGCTAGGAGTCATCTTCTCATCCTTTTCTGGTTAGTATAGACTGCTCCACTGTCAGCTGCATTTTGTATTTTGTATTGCTTGTTGCAGATGGGTCAGCATTTGGTCATTCCACCCTGATGACCTTCCTGCAATACTATTGCGATTTATGTATACTTTCTTGTGACATGTGGTGGCGTAATTGAGACTGGGTCTGTCTTCTGTGTGGTTATTCATAGGTAGTTTATTACCATCTATCACACTAGTATAGACAATGCTTTGTCTCACTTAGCCTCATGTATTATTTGTCTTCACCAGTTTAGGATTAGTGGTGGCTCCGTGCTCACTTTATCCTCCTGCATTTTTTACCACTAATTGTAACCGCTATTTATGTAATATTTATTATTATTTTTGTCTTTCTACTAATAAAGATTTATCAATTAAATATGTGTGAGACTTTCTAGGTTCTCTAATTATCTACATACATATTCATTTACATGCTAGCCTAACATCTTTGGTTGTGTAAACTACAGAATCAGGGCCATAAATATTGAGTTTGGTTTGGCTGTTAACCCTTGCTTTGTAACTGGAAAAAAATTAGTTTCTTAGATGGGGTCACTTTTATGGAGTTTCTACTCTAGGGTTGCATCAGGGGGCTTCAAATGGGACATAGGTGTCAAAAAAACCAGTCCAGCAAAACCTGCCTTCCAAAAACCGTATATGGCATTCCTTTCCTTCTGCGCCCTGCAGTGTGCCCGTACAGCGGTTTACGACCACAGATTGGGTGTTTCTATAAACGACAGAATCAGGGTTATAAATATTGAGTTTGGTTTGGCTGTTAACCCTTGCTTTGTAACTGGAAAAAAATTATTAAAATGGAAAATCTGCCAAAAAAGTTACATTTTGAAATTGTATCTCTATTTTCCATTAATTCTTGTGGAACACCTAAAGAGTTAACGATGTTTGTAAAATCAGTTTTGAATACCTTGAGGGGTGTAGTTTATAGAATGTGGTAATTTTTTGGTGGTTTCTATTATGTAAGCCTCGCAAATTGACTTCAGACCTGAACTGGTCCCTAAATATTGGGTTTTTGAAAATTTCAGTAAAATTTCAAGATTTGCTTCTAAACTTCTAAGCCTTGTAACATCCCCAAAAAATAAAATATCATTCCCAAAATGATCCAAACATGAAGTAGACATATGGGGAATGTAAAGTAATAACTATTTTTGGAGGTATTACTATGTATTATAGAAGTAGAGAAATTGAAACTTGTAAATTTTGTATTTTTTTATCAGTGTCATGAAGTACAATATGTGACAAAAAAAAACGGTCTCAAAACGGCCTGGATAAGTCAAAGCGTTTTAAAGTTATCAGCACTTAAAGTGACACTGGTAAGATTTGCAAAAAATGGCCAAGTCCTTAACCACCTGCCATCTGGGCCATTTGCCCCCTTCCTGACCAGGCCAAATTTTGCAATACTGACATATCTCACTTTATGTGGTAATAACTTTGGAACGCCTTTATTTATCCAAGTCATTCAGAGATTGTTTTCTCGTGACACATTGTACTTCATGATAGTCATAAATTTGAGTCAAAATATTTCACCTTTATTTATGAAAAAATCCCAAATTTACCCAAAAATTTGAAAAATTCGCAATTTTCTAAATTTCAATTTCTCTGCTTTTAAAACAGAAAGTGATACCTCATAAAAATATTTATTATTTAACATTCCCCATATGTCTACTTTATGTTGGCATCATTTTGGAAATGTCATTTTATTTTTTTAAGACGTTAGAAGGCTTAGAAGTTTAGAAGCAATTCTTCAAATTTTTAAGAAAATTGCCAAAACTTTTTAAGGACCAGTTCAGGTCAGAAGTCACTTTGTGGGGCCTACATAGTGGATACCCCCATAAATGACCCCATTGTAGAAACTACACCCCTGAAGGTATTCAAAACCGATTTTACAAACTTTGTTAACCCTTTAGGCGTTCCACAAGAATTAAAGGAAAATGGAGATCAAATTTTTAAATTTCACTTTTTTGGCAGATTTTCCATTTTAATCAATTTTTTTCTTTAACACATCGATGGTTAACAGCCAAACAAAACTCAATATTTATTACCCAGATTCTGCGGTTTACAGAAACACCCCACATGTGGTCGTAAACTGCTGTATGGGCACACGGCAGGGCGCAGAAGAAAAGGAACTCCACATGGTTTTTAGATACCATGTCCCATTTGAAGCCCCCTGATGCACCCTTACAGTAGAAACTTCCAAGAAGTGACCCCATTTTGGAAACTAGGGGATAAGGTGCCAGTTTTATTAGTACTATTTTTGGGTACATATGATTTTTTGATCATTCATTATAACACTTTATGGGGCAAGGTGACCAAAAAATTGGTTGTTTTAGCACAGTTTCTATTTATTTATTTTTACAGCGTTCACCTGAGGGGTTCAGTCAAGTAAAATTTTTATAGAGCAGATTGTTACGGACGTGGCGATACCTAATATGTATACTTTTTCTCATTTATTAAAGTTTTACACAATAATAGCATTTTTGAAACAAAAAAATTATGTTTTAATGTGTCCATGTTCTGAGAGCTATAGTTTTTTTATTTTTTGAGAGATTTTCTTATGTAGGGGCTCATTTTTTGCGGGATGAGGTGACGGTTTTATTGGTACTATTTTGTGGGACATACGCGTTTTTGATCACTTGGTGTTGCACCTTTTGTGATGCAAGGTGACAAAAATTGCTTGTTTTGACACAGTTTTTTTTTTTTTTTTTTACGGTGTTCACCCGAGGGGTTAGGTCATGTGATATTTTTATAGAGCTGGTTTTTACGGACGCGGCAATACCTAATATGTATACTTTTTTTTATTTGTTTCACTTTAACACAATAATAGCATTTTTGAAACCAAAAAAATGATGTTTTATTGTCTCCATGTTCTAAGAGCTATAGTTTTTTTATTTTTTGAAAGATTTTCTTATGTAGGGGCTCATTTTTTGCGGGATGAGGTGACGGTTTTATTGGTACTATTTTGTGGGACATACGCGTTTTTGATCACTTGGTGTTGCACCTTTTGTGATGCAAGGTGACAAAAATTGCTTGTTTTGACACAGTTTTTTTTTTTTTTTTTTTACGGAGTTCACCCGAGGGGTTAGGTCATGTGATATTTTTATAGAGCTGGTTTTTACGGACGCGGCAATACCTAATATGTATACTTTTTTAAATTTTTTCTATTTTTAACTTTTTTTTTCATTCCTTACTTGGGGACTTTTTATTTTTTACATGTGAAACTTTTTTTTTTTTTTTTTTTTTTTTTTTTTTTTTTTTTTTTTTTTTTTACACTTTTCGTCCCCCATAAGGTCATACAAGACCTCTGGGGGACATTTACTTCACTTTTTTTTTTCACTGTTGATTTCTCCTGTAACTGGGGCTGACATAGTAGCCCCAGTTACAGGACAAATACACCCCTAGAGAGGCTGTACAGCAGCAATCCAGCGCTGTACAGCCTCAGAGCAGGGCTGATCGAGGTCTCTGAGAGACCTCACACAGCTCCTGCACACTCCGGTCACGGCGGTCACATGACCGCCGGGCCGGAACAGTAAGCGCATAGAACTGACAGCGGGCAACCCAATCAGCAGCTGCACGATTAGCGTGCAGCTGCACTTTCTGAACGGACGTTCTGGAACGTCCGTTCAGAAATAGACGTCCACCCATAGGACGTTTATATCCTATGGGCGGACGTAAAGCGGTTAAGGTGAAATAGGGCTGAGTCCTTAAGGGATTAAAGGGAACCTGTCACCTCCCAAATGTATGTAAACCAGCCAGCAGTACCTCAGAGTAGCCCGCAGTGTTTTTCATCCTGCAGTCCGATGCTGCATAAGGTCAGAAAACAATCTTTTATCCTCCATCCGGTCTATTTTGCATGTCGGCTTGAAGTCAAGGGGGCATCGGCCTCCTTGCTTCAAGGCAAGGTAACCGCCCCCCCTCTTGCCTTTGAGTGACAGCCCGCAGTTCGGCTTTGCTTTCCCAAGTCTGTCCACTGTTTTACTGCACGATCCCATGTCAGGCAGCCGATGTTCGCAATGTTTCAGAGGCACAATGCGCATGAAAAATATGATTAGTATCACACTGCAGGCTACTCTGAGGTACTGCTGGCGGGTTTACATGCATTTGGGAAGTGACAGGTTCTATTAAAAAAATGATGACCTGACTGCAGCTTAGCTCACCCATTATTTACAGGCCAGAAATATTGACACCAACTTCTCTGGTTTTCTCAACCTTCTGGCCTATATAGAGTATTACAGGTTGCTGAAATTCCAATATGGCACAGAGTTGCAGTCTTAAGGGCTTAGGAGTCTAAGGTAGAACAAAAGGTAATTGGTAGGATGAGGATCCGTCTGAGCTATTTGATAAAACATTTGACCTAGTTTTGTCATATGTGGCTTTTTTTTTTTTACTAACTTTATATATTGATGGAATTTTTTGTTTAGGAGCCTACTATGTGTTAAAAAAATTCAACTCTGTAATGTGCTATTATATATTTAATATATCTTACCAAAGATAGTGAAGTTAATGGATAATTAAACTAATACCAGATAATGGGAATAATGACTTAGACCTAATTAAGAATAATGAATTTAAAAGTAGCTAGCAATTACTGTAAAATTGCTTCTATATATATGAAATAATGTATCCCCTGTGGCGCTATGTATACATACTAGCATCTGTATGGCCATGTAAATACATGAGGTCACTGTCAAATTTACATTCACATGGTATAGAGCTGAAAAATCTAATAAGAAAATTTAATAAGAAAAAAAAAGAAAAAAAAAATGCAATATCATTAATGCATTCATTATTTTACATAATGCTAGGTAATATAATAGAGACAGTTACAGTGTAGGTGCCTCAACAGTTTTTCAGACACTTTGAATTCTAATTAGATAAGCTTAGCCCATTAAAGGGTTTCTCCCAGACCAGGAATGCCTTTTAATATGGCCAGGTCCAGTTCTAGCATCGAGCTCCCTTCTCCTTCACTTCCTGTCTCTGTTGGACTTGAAGTGTGACATGCCATCTTCATGTATAACATCACTGCTGGCAAATCAATGTCCTCAATGGTGATGTGTGCAGTCACAGCACGTGAGTGCTGCCACTGAAGCGCCGATGCTCTTGTCAGGGAGGCTGCCTGGGTAAAATTCTGGGTATGTCCGGGTTCAGTTCTGAACCCGGACAACCCCTTTAAGACCAGTTTATGGTATGAAGTGTGTCAACCAGTGTGGATATTCCACTCCATTTGCATTATGACACTGTATGGTCAATCACATTTTATGTCTGTTTTTAATGTTGGATACCTAACAAGACTGTGGATATTATTAATTGGAAATGTTGCTGGAACTCTCACTTTGGCTTGATCTATTCATAGAGGAGACACCAAGATCTGTAAGCCATTGCAAGGTGCGCTGAATATTGTTTGCATCAACAATGTTGGGTTGGGGGAGGAAGAGGGTGCTGGTATTTTGTATTTCTGCAATGATTCTTCGTTATCATTGCAGTATGCTTTAATGAACCAGGAATTAGGACAGGCTAGTACAATTAGTTGGCCCTATCCTCCAGAGTACACGATCTCTAAAAGAAGGATCTCTCTGATGAGATGTTTTTTTCTTGGCATGGTTGATGATTGTAAGATTAAGACTCTCTGAATCAGTACTGACTTTGGAAAATTGGTATAATTTTGTGAGGAAATATGTTTTCTCTTACTAATAGTAACATTGATAATTTTTCTAATATACAAGAGTATTCTGCCACCGATGTACATGAGAGAGGTCTTTGATGAGTGTGAGTGGCAATCTCTTGTACAAGCAATAAAAGATAGTGAACTCGCTATAATCATTCCCCTAGTGACACCAGTTGCATGTAGAATTCCAGTGAGAGAGATGGAATGGATATGCCTCCATTAGGTAATTTATTGAATGTACCTTGACAAATGATAAAGGTCAAAGGAAAATCATCTCTCCAGCTCTATGATGCATCTCTGACAAACAGGAAAAGACTGAGGGCCATAGGATGTGAGCTCACGGAAGAGGAGGAGTTACAAGATGAATTATATAATAAAATTGCATAGATAACTTACATAAGCCATATATAACAATCATCACTAGATGACAAGAAAGTACAGTAAATATAGTGGATAACATATAACACAGAATGCAATAATGAAGTACAGTACAGGGAGTGCTGGTTATGAAATAATAGTTATTTTTTTCTCTCTCTCCCCCCCCCCTGTCATTTTATAGCCAACAATCCCTGTGCTGTCCCAGCTATGACATTCAACTAAAATTCCTTACAATATATATATATATATATATATATATATATATATATATATTAGAAAAAAAAATAGGACAGGCCTTACATTGAATGGTGCCCTGTGCATTACCATTGGTTGGGGCTCCCTCCTTTGCTGTATGGCCAAATAATGATGCCTTATA
Organism: Bufo bufo; assembly: GCF_905171765.1. Taxonomy (NCBI): domain Eukaryota; kingdom Metazoa; phylum Chordata; class Amphibia; order Anura; family Bufonidae; genus Bufo; species Bufo bufo. The sequence goes on from NC_053394.1 coordinate 114,042,122, forward strand.
GTGCTAACTATAAGTGTCATACATTAAGATGCCTGAATTACAGTACCATATGTTGCCTTCACAGCAATCCTTTACAGTGATGCCGCCACAAAATATGTACAGTGTCTAAAGTAGTGCTATACCATGTAAATATCCCCAACAGTGCTGAAATAATACCAACATATTGCTCAGTACATATAGAAACGTAGGGGGTCATTTATCAAACTGGTGTAAACTAGAACTGGCTTAGTTGCAACCAATCAGATTCCACCGTTCATTTTTGACAGCTCCTTTGAAAAATGAAACGAGGAATCTGATTGGTTGACATGGGCAACTAAGCCAGTTCTACTTTACACCAGTTTGATAAATGACCCCTATAGTGCTACACAATTCTATGGGTTTTGCAAGTCAATAGTGGAAGAACATATGTGACACTCACGTTCAGCTGATGCTCACGCTTTAGTCACGAGATGTGGTAAAAAAAAAAAGGAATATTAAATACAATTTGATTGGCTCTTAATGCACCCCTTCCCCTTTTATAGCTGAGTTTCATTCCTCTGCATGCTTAGTATGTGTAAAAATCTATTCCTTTATTTGCCATAGGACACAATTGTTGTGACATTCAATATTTACTGCATTATCCGCTCGGCTGCCCTTGCGGGACTTTTGCCCCCAACCACCACCCTTAAACAGCAAATCCAATTAAACCTTTGGCCACCCATAACCCTAATTAAGAATTTGGCAAGCTACATGTCTTGCATTGTATTTTATTTTGTACTGTGAGTCTTCAGGCAACATAAAGGTTAATGGAGGCTATTTAATATATAAACCCTTGTGTGTACATTAAGTAGGTCAGAGAAAGTTGACCAGATGTGCCTCATCCATTAGTCTCTGTAATATACAAACGGAAAATGCAAATGTGATCGCACACTACATCCAGCACTCTGCCCTCCATGCTGGATGAGACATTGGTTTATATTTTGGCCAAAGCATAGTAAGCCACTCACCGCGTCAAGGCTGTCTCATGAGTGGTCCCTAACTCTTGTTCCTACCTGTTCATGGGCCATGACAGCCACATAAAATCCAGGAAATGCAGGTCAGCATGCAAGCCAAGTACACTTTGCTTGTAACCCCGTCCGGTGCCATTACAGCTTTCATCGGATCCAGGGATGCAAGTACCAACATGCATGCTGAACCTACCATATACTTCTCCTGGAGCCAGATGGCTAATGGTAGGTTCTATACAAGCAGACTCAGTTTTATACTGACTTTAAAACCAGCCTCAAGGACAGATTAACTGGTCAGGTGTGCAATGACTCCAAGGAGATCGCCACGCCTCCAATATATACTACAAAGAAAAAAATAAGGGGTTGGGTCAGCACAACCTGCTGCAGGTGCAGATCACTATGGCGAAATACATATACAAACGGAAAATGCAAATGTGATCGCACACTACATCCAGCACTCTGCCCTCCATGCTGGATGAGACATTGGTTTATATTTTGGCCAAAGCATAGTAAGCCACTCACCGCGTCAAGGCTGTCTCATGAGTGGTCCCTAACTCTTGTTCCTACCTGTTCATGGGCCATGACAGCCACATAAAATCCAGGAAATGCAGGTCAGCATGCAAGCCAAGTACACTTTGCTTGTAACCCCGTCCGGTGCCATTACAGCTTTCATCGGATCCAGGGATGCAAGTACCAACATGCATGCTGAACCTACCATATACTTCTCCTGGAGCCAGATGGCTAATGGTAGGTTCTATACAAGCAGACTCAGTTTTATACTGACTTTAAAACCAGCCTCAAGGACAGATTAACTGGTCAGGTGTGCAATGACTCCAAGGAGATCGCCACGCCTCCAATATATACTACAAAGAAAAAAATAAGGGGTTGGGTCAGCACAACCTGCTGCAGGTGCAGATCACTATGGCGAAATACATATACAAACGGAAAATGCAAATGTGATCGCACACTACATCCAGCACTCTGCCCTCCATGCTGGATGAGACATTGGTTTATATTTTGGCCAAAGCATAGTAAGCCACTCACCGCGTCAAGGCTGTCTCATGAGTGGTCCCTAACTCTTGTTCCTACCTGTTCATGGGCCATGACAGCCACATAAAATCCAGGAAATGCAGGTCAGCATGCAAGCCAAGTACACTTTGCTTGTAACCCCGTCCGGTGCCATTACAGCTTTCATCGGATCCAGGGATGCAAGTACCAACATGCATGCTGAACCTACCATATACTTCTCCTGGAGCCAGATGGCTAATGGTAGGTTCTATACAAGCAGACTCAGTTTTATACTGACTTTAAAACCAGCCTCAAGGACAGATTAACTGGTCAGGTGTGCAATGACTCCAAGGAGATCGCCACGCCTCCAATATATACTACAAAGAAAAAAATAAGGGGTTGGGTCAGCACAACCTGCAGCAGGTGCAGATCACTATGGCGAAATACATATACAAACGGAAAATGCAAATGTGATCGCACACTACATCCAGCACTCTGCCCTCCATGCTGGATGAGACATTGGTTTATATTTTGGCCAAAGCATAGTAAGCCACTCACCGCGTCAAGGCTGTCTCATGAGTGGTCCCTAACTCTTGTTCCTACCTGTTCATGGGCCATGACAGCCACATAAAATCCAGGAAATGCAGGTCAGCATGCAAGCCAAGTACACTTTGCTTGTAACCCCGTCCGGTGCCATTACAGCTTTCATCGGATCCAGGGATGCAAGTACCAACATGCATGCTGAACCTACCATATACTTCTCCTGGAGCCAGATGGCTAATGGTAGGTTCTATACAAGCAGACTCAGTTTTATACTGACTTTAAAACCAGCCTCAAGGACAGATTAACTGGTCAGGTGTGCAATGACTCCAAGGAGATCGCCACGCCTCCAATATATACTACAAAGAAAAAAATAAGGGGTTGGGTCAGCACAACCTGCTGCAGGTGCAGATCACTATGGCGAAATACATATACAAACGGAAAATGCAAATGTGATCGCACACTACATCCAGCACTCTGCCCTCCATGCTGGATGAGACATTGGTTTATATTTTGGCCAAAGCATAGTAAGCCACTCACCGCGTCAAGGCTGTCTCATGAGTGGTCCCTAACTCTTGTTCCTACCTGTTCATGGGCCATGACAGCCACATAAAATCCAGGAAATGCAGGTCAGCATGCAAGCCAAGTACACTTTGCTTGTAACCCCGTCCGGTGCCATTACAGCTTTCATCGGATCCAGGGATGCAAGTACCAACATGCATGCTGAACCTACCATATACTTCTCCTGGAGCCAGATGGCTAATGGTAGGTTCTATACAAGCAGACTCAGTTTTATACTGACTTTAAAACCAGCCTCAAGGACAGATTAACTGGTCAGGTGTGCAATGACTCCAAGGAGATCGCCACGCCTCCAATATATACTACAAAGAAAAAAATAAGGGGTTGGGTCAGCACAACCTGCTGCAGGTGCAGATCACTATGGCGAAATACATATACAAACGGAAAATGCAAATGTGATCGCACACTACATCCAGCACTCTGCCCTCCATGCTGGATGAGACATTGGTTTATATTTTGGCCAAAGCATAGTAAGCCACTCACCGCGTCAAGGCTGTCTCATGAGTGGTCCCTAACTCTTGTTCCTACCTGTTCATGGGCCATGACAGCCACATAAAATCCAGGAAATGCAGGTCAGCATGCAAGCCAAGTACACTTTGCTTGTAACCCCGTCCGGTGCCATTACAGCTTTCATCGGATCCAGGGATGCAAGTACCAACATGCATGCTGAACCTACCATATACTTCTCCTGGAGCCAGATGGCTAATGGTAGGTTCTATACAAGCAGACTCAGTTTTATACTGACTTTAAAACCAGCCTCAAGGACAGATTAACTGGTCAGGTGTGCAATGACTCCAAGGAGATCGCCACGCCTCCAATATATACTACAAAGAAAAAAATAAGGGGTTGGGTCAGCACAACCTGCTGCAGGTGCAGATCACTATGGCGAAATACATATACAAACGGAAAATGCAAATGTGATCGCACACTACATCCAGCACTCTGCCCTCCATGCTGGATGAGACATTGGTTTATATTTTGGCCAAAGCATAGTAAGCCACTCACCGCGTCAAGGCTGTCTCATGAGTGGTCCCTAACTCTTGTTCCTACCTGTTCATGGGCCATGACAGCCACATAAAATCCAGGAAATGCAGGTCAGCATGCAAGCCAAGTACACTTTGCTTGTAACCCCGTCCGGTGCCATTACAGCTTTCATCGGATCCAGGGATGCAAGTACCAACATGCATGCTGAACCTACCATATACTTCTCCTGGAGCCAGATGGCTAATGGTAGGTTCTATACAAGCAGACTCAGTTTTATACTGACTTTAAAACCAGCCTCAAGGACAGATTAACTGGTCAGGTGTGCAATGACTCCAAGGAGATCGCCACGCCTCCAATATATACTACAAAGAAAAAAATAAGGGGTTGGGTCAGCACAACCTGCTGCAGGTGCAGATCACTATGGCGAAATACATATACAAACGGAAAATGCAAATGTGATCGCACACTACATCCAGCACTCTGCCCTCCATGCTGGATGAGACATTGGTTTATATTTTGGCCAAAGCATAGTAAGCCACTCACCGCGTCAAGGCTGTCTCATGAGTGGTCCCTAACTCTTGTTCCTACCTGTTCATGGGCCATGACAGCCACATAAAATCCAGGAAATGCAGGTCAGCATGCAAGCCAAGTACACTTTGCTTGTAACCCCGTCCGGTGCCATTACAGCTTTCATCGGATCCAGGGATGCAAGTACCAACATGCATGCTGAACCTACCATATACTTCTCCTGGAGCCAGATGGCTAATGGTAGGTTCTATACAAGCAGACTCAGTTTTATACTGACTTTAAAACCAGCCTCAAGGACAGATTAACTGGTCAGGTGTGCAATGACTCCAAGGAGATCGCCACGCCTCCAATATATACTACAAAGAAAAAAATAAGGGGTTGGGTCAGCACAACCTGCTGCAGGTGCAGATCACTATGGCGAAATACATATACAAACGGAAAATGCAAATGTGATCGCACACTACATCCAGCACTCTGCCCTCCATGCTGGATGAGACATTGGTTTATATTTTGGCCAAAGCATAGTAAGCCACTCACCGCGTCAAGGCTGTCTCATGAGTGGTCCCTAACTCTTGTTCCTACCTGTTCATGGGCCATGACAGCCACATAAAATCCAGGAAATGGCCCATGAACAGGTAGGAACAAGAGTTAGGGACCACTCATGAGACAGCCTTGACGCGGTGAGTGGCTTACTATGCTTTGGCCAAAATATAAACCAATGTCTCATCCAGCATGGAGGGCAGAGTGCTGGATGTAGTGTGCGATCACATTTGCATTTTCCGTTTGTATATGTATTTCGCCATAGTGATCTGCACCTGCAGCAGGTTGTGCTGACCCAACCCCTTATTTTAGTCTCTGTAATATCCCAGTGTATAATCATTCTCTGTATTTTAATGTCTAAATTCTGATTCTAACAAATGTTATATCAATTATAAAAATAAGAGGTTAATGCTTCACTTACAACTGATGAACATTTTCAGACATTAAAATGATTAAATAGCGTTTGTAAAGTAGTAATTACTTAAACCTTCAGAAAAGCTTCATAGTTGAGTTAGGCTTCATTTTATGTCAGTGTCTTAGAGGTTCATTTCTCTCAAAACAAGAACATAACAGGCGGGTAAGCAAACTAAAAACATTAATCCACTCTAGGCTTTTAATTAAGAATGAATGTCTAAATCATGAATTTGTATTCTATATATAAATTTATAATTGTTGTTCTATATAAAGAGAAATGATTGCCCAATTAACTCCACCAAGTGCCCAGATTATGTTCTATAGTGTCAAGTTATATTACTGTATAGTGCAACATTGCCTGGATAGTATCACACAACATATAAAGAAATAATGCAACACATCTCCCTGAAAATGCAAATAATGTCCAGGTGACCCCACAGAATGCACAGATAAATAGTGCTATACAGTTCCCAGAGGAATAATAGCATACAATGCACAGATAAATAGAGCTATATCGCACTCAGATAAATAATGGCCCAAGACAACTAGATAAGTAGTGTCACACTGTACCCAGATAAATAATGGCTAGTGATGAGCGGCATAGGTAATATTTGTTTTCACGATATCTCGCAAATTTTTTGCATAATATTCAAGAAATTCGTGAATTCTAGAATTCGTGATCTCCAGTCATTATTTTTGCGATTGCGCAAATCGGCACTAATGATGCGCATATTTTTTGCACAATACATGCAACTTCCCATTTTATCAGGTCTGAGTAGATATTACAGATTGGTGCAGTAAGTATTGTTGTGACATCTTAGTATCTCTTTGTTTATGTAAGATGTGTTCATATCTCTTATTGGTATCTACCAAGTTTAACCATGTATTAATACTAGGAGCCTCTCGCGCAAACCAAGAGCGTGCTATTAGGAGTCTTGCAGGAACATTATCTTAAACAGAAGATTTTTTTTATATTGATAACAAGACACCCCGGCAAGATCCCCCCAATAGCCAAGAATCAGCCATAAAAGGAATCCGCACGTTCAGTTTTCTCTGAATATAATCATGAATAGACCACCAATAATGTTTCAACTTTGGACATGAGCAAAACATATGCAAATAATCCGCATCAGGCGCCTCACACCGGGGACAATTTGAATGATTCCTAATACCACATCTATTAAGCCATAGCGGAGTAACATACAATCTATGTAGGATATTAAACTACACCAAAATGTGATTGAAATTATGTAAAACCGGTCTAAGATCCTGAAATAGTTTCTCCTGATCCTCCAAGTGAATCATTGAGAATTTATTTTGCCATGCCCTCTGTTCAGGAGACAAATATCACCGAATCGTGCTATAAGTAAACTCTTATAAAGTTGAGAAATCTTCATCCTTTGCCCCAAATTCTCTATCAATTGATTAAATTGTGTAGAAGCGTGAATTTCAAGCCTATTTTCTTCTTTAATATTTAATAGTGCCGACCTTAACTGTAGATACCGAAGCCATGATAATTTGTGTACATTTTGTCTTTGTGATATTACCGTGAATGAAACAATGTCCCCATTTCCTATTACCTGTGTCAAATACAGAATATTACCTTTTTGCCAGTATAAATCTCTATTTAATTCGGCTAAATTTTGAAAATGCTTATTATGCCTTAACGGAGTACATCCAATTGAACCTTTCACTCCACACCAAAGTCTGATCGAATACCATGACTTCATAAAAAGGTTCCTGGCGGATTTAAATTCTCTATCGGAGTCGGTCAATTGACCAGACTCAAATAGTGTAAAAAAATTATCATAAGGAGATCTATTAACTAAATATTTACAGAGTGGGCTATCAGTCCACTCGCGGAGAAGACAGAACTGTGCGGCTAAAAAGTAACCCCTGAAGCAAGGGAGATTAACTCCTCCTCTCTCCAAGGGCTTATACCAATGGTCTAGTTTAAGTCTTACGCATTTCCGCCCCCAAAGTAGACCCCTAATAATTCTTTCTATTATTTAAAAAAATCTATCCCCAATCCAGACTGGAGAATTCTTAAAGAGATACAATAAGTGGGGGAGAATGACCATCTTAATTAAAGATACTCTTTGTCAGCCTTCGATAAAGGTAAAAAGAGCCAAGTTGTTATTTTAGATCTTAACTAGAGTTGAGCGAACCCGAACTGTAAAGGTTTTTCGGCACCCGGACGCGAACCGGAACATTTACGTAATAGTTCGGGTTCGGGTTCAGTGTTCGGCGCTTTCTTGGCGCTTTTTGAAAGGCTGCACAGCAGCCAATCAACAAGGGTCATACTACTTGTCCCAAAAGGCCATCACAGCCATGCCTACTATTGGCATGGCTGGGATTGGCCAACTGCAGCATGTGACTCAGCCTCTATTTAAGCTGGAGTCACGTAGCACCGCCCGTCACTCTGCTCGGATTAGTGTAGGAATAGGCTGCAGCTGCTGTGAGGGAGAGATCAGGGAGAAATCTTATGAAGAACTGCTTCTTTACTCAGCGATCTACAGAAAATGTGTTTTGTGGGTGCAGTGCACAATTGTGAACTACTGAAATTTTTTTTTTTTCCTTCAGTTAGTCAATATCAATACATAATCGGCAGCCATTTTATGCAACGATAGTGCACCAGCACAGGATATCTGCATGTCTGCAAGTTCAGAAATACTGCTTTGAGACACTGGGGTTTAAAAAAAAACCTTTTTTTTTCATATAGTGCACATCTAGGATTAGACATGCATAAGTGAGTGTCACATTTAGGCCAGAAATACAGCTTTTTGCTTACTGGGGTGAAAAAAAAACAATTGTTTCATATAGTGCACATCTAAGATTAGACGTGCATAAGTGAGTGTCACATTTAGGCCAGAAATACAGTTTTTTGCTTACTGGGGTGAAAAAAAACCATCTGTTCTATATAGTGCACATCTAGGATTAGACATGCATAAGTGAGTGTCACATTTAAGCCAGAAATACAGCTTTTTGCTTACTGGGGTGAAAAAAACCCATCTGTTTCATATAGTGCACATCTAGGATTAGACATGCATAAGTGAGTGTCACATTTAGGCCAGAAATACAGCTGTTTACAGCTGTTTGGGGTGAAAAAAACCCATCTGTTTCATATAGTGCACATCTAGGATTAGACGTGCATAAGTAAGTGTCACATTTAGGCCAGAAATATGGCTTTTTGCTTACTGGGGTGAAGAAAAAAAAAAACATCTGTTTCATATAGTGCACATCTAGGATTAGACGTGCATAAGTGAGTGTCACATTTAGGCCACAAATACGGCTTTTTGGTTACTGGGGTTATAAAACCCCTCTGATATACTTTTAAAGTATTATTGGGGGCTTCAATTTGGAATGAAAGATTATCTAGGGGCATATTCCTATTGTTCAAGGGCATGAGAGTAGTTTTTTCCCAATTTACATCCAGACCTGAAACCTCTCCAAACCGATGAATCGTTTGAATGATGGTCAACAGCGTAGATTGAGTCTGCTGAACATAAAGCAAAATATCATCTGCGTAGAGAGAAATTTGGTCTTTAATGCCCAAAACGCAAGATCCTAGGATCCTGTCTAACCCTAGCCGCCAAAAGCTCAATGTAAATATCAAACAAAAGAGGGGAAAGGGGGTATCCCTGACGAGTGCCTCTAGTCAAAGGAAAACTTCTTGTATGATGACCATTTATATTCAATCTTGCGGTAGCTAGCCAATGCCCATCTTATGAAGGAACCTCCATTCCACTCTATCGAAAGCCTTGGAGGCGTCTATAGACAGAATGGCTCGTGTCTCCTCTCCGGACGTCTGTATATTAGTAAAGAGCCGATGTAAATTATAGTGGGTCCCTTTCTTAGTGATAAAACCTGTTTGGTCTGGGTGTATAATTGAAGTCATAACAGTAGATAACCTCCTAGCCAAAATCTTAGAGAAAAGTTTAACATCTGTATTAAGAAGAGAGATAGGTCTATATGACCCCAAATCATTAGGGTCTTTACCCTTCTTTAATACCAGTATAATGACAGCCTCTGTCATTGTTTCTGAGAGGGATTCCTCCCCTATTGAATCAGTGAGTGTTCTCCACAGATAAGGAAGAGCAGTCTCCTTATACTTACGATAAAACCTGTACGGGAGTCCATCCGAACCAGGAGAGGAGTTCCCTGAACAGCCTTTAATTGCATCATCTATCTCTTGAAGACCTAGGTCCATCTCAAGACGTTCTTTTTGAATATCTGTGAGAGCTGGAAGGGAAATAGAGTCCAAGTACGAGTCAATCATATCGTCTGGAAGAACACTCTCTGATTCATATAGTTGGGAAAAATAATTTATAAATGTTTCCTTCATTCCCTCCTGATCTTCAATAGTGGTCCCATCCATGTCACGAATGCTACGAATCTCTTTCTTTGGGTCCTGGCTAGCTATTATCCTGGCCAACATCTTTCCTAAACGCCCTGCCTCAGAAAAATATTTTTGTCCTCTAAAGAACAACCTCTGTTGGGCTTTTTCCAAAAGAAAATCGGAGAAAGCCTGACCCGTCCTCTACATAATCTCTCTAGCTTCCTCCGTCTTTAACCTGACATAGCCAACCATTCCAACCGTGGCTGCTTCCTCTAATTCTTTCTCCTTTATAGCATATCGTTTAGTGACATTGGCAATTGTACTAATAAAGACCCCTCTCATAACCGCTTTAAACGCATCCCAAACAAATTGGGGTTTGGCTGAAGCAGTATTTTTATCCCAAAAGGAAGTGATCTCACTTTCTATCTGGTTATGATGATCAATTATTAATAGCCAGTGGGGATTCAATCTAAATGGGGGTCTATGTCTTAGGTTATTCCTAAGCATACACAGCTCAATTACAAAAGGAACATGGTCTGAAACGGATCTGGTCTCATATTTTATCCGTTTGATACAGTTTAAATATCCTTTGTTTATCAAGGCCAGATCAATCCTCAACATAGATCTTCCAGATTTACTTATGCATGAGTAGTCCCTTTTTTCTTTGAATAGATATTCCCAAACATCAACAAGGCCAACCTCCTGGCAAAACCGAGCCAAGGGGGACCCCTGAGTAGTGGAATAACTGAGTCGTGGAATAAATATTCCCTCCCGTGGTAATCCTATCTCTCTCTGGATTAAACACACAGTTAAAATCCCCCTTAACTATAACCAGACATTCCGGCCATTGATCCACAAACGCCATCAGACAGGTCAATATTTGTATAGAAAAAGGTGGAGGAATATAAATAAAAGCCAGAATACATAACTTCCCATCTAGCCTACCATGGAGAAAAACATATCTCCCCTGTCTATCAATAGATGATGCCAAACATACAAAATTAATCCGGTTATGAATTAAAACCGTAACTCCTCTGGAGTAAGGCTACTTTCATACCTGCGTTCAGGTGTCCGCTCGTGGGCTCCGTTTGAAGGGGCTCACGAGCGGTCCTGAACGCAGCCGTCCGGCCCCAATGCATTCTCAGTGGAGGCGGATCCACTGAGAATGCATCAGTCTGGCAGCGTTCAGCCTCCGCTCCGCTCAGTGAGCGGACACCTGAACGCTGCTTGCAGCGTTCGGGTGTCCGCCTGGCCGTGCGGAGGCGAGCGGATCCGTCCAGACTTATAATGGAAGTCAATAGGGACGGATCCGCTTGAAGATGACACCATATGGCTCAATCTTCAAGCGGATCCGTTCCCCATTGACTTTCAATGTAAAGTCTGAACGGATCCGCTCAGGCTACTTTCAGACTTAGAAAATTTTCTAAGTAATAATGCAGACGGATCCGTTCTGAACGGATGCAAACGTTTGCATTATCGGAGCGGATCCGTCTGATGAAACATCAGACGGATCCGCTCCGAACGCTAGTGTGAAAGTAGCCTAACTGGTATATGTAGAATTATACACCTGTGTAGCCCACCTCCCCCAAGTCGAACAATTGTATCCTGTGTAAAGTGGGTTTCTATCAGGCAAACAATAGCTGGTAGGTGTCTTCGTATCAAGTCTAAGACTGCCTGCCTTTTTATCTTCTCCCCAAGTCCCCGGACATTCCACGTAAGTATTCTAGTCGCCATTATTTAGTCTAAGAGTATCCAATAGATAAAACTCCCCAGACTTCACTCCGCTCTCCTCCACAATAAAGACACATCATAACCCACCTCCCCTCTAACCCCCCCTACCCCCCCAACCAAAAAATCCATAACCCCATTGCTCCATCACTAAAGGTGACAGACCTCTTAACTAGGACCATCCCTCCCCCACCCCCTCAACCAGCCTCCAAAAAGAAGAAAAAAAAAAGAGTAGATTTTAAACATTGATCCGATCTAGCCAGTCAGTGGCCACTTCTGGAGAGTCCAAAAAAAGGACATTATCATTAAATACAATCCTTAACTTAGCCGGATATATAAAGGAGAACTTAATGTCTTTGCCCTGAAGGCGTTTTTTAACATCAAAAAAAGTACGTCTCTTATCTTGAACCTCTTTTGAAAAATCAGGGAAAAAAGAAAGTTTACATCCATTATACATAATCAGGGGGGGGCATCCCGTGCTCGCCTCAAAATCATATCTCTATCATAGGCGACTAACATCTTAACTATTACCGTCCTTGGCAACCGCCCAGGAGTAGGTTTACCGCCAGGTATTCGATGTGCCCTTTCAATTAGAAACAAAGGTGAAAAATGTTCCTTCCCATAATTATCAAAGATAATGGATTGTATTGTTCCTGCTAGGTTTTTATCATCAGAGGATTCTGTTAAACCTATAACTCGAACGTTACATCTTCTTGAGCGATCTTCTAGATCCACCGTTTTTTCCCCCAGATAATTATAATCTGTTTTTACTGTAGTATTCTCCGCTTTTAATGCTTTCACTTCTTGCTCGAGGTTAGCCACTGTGTTTTCTAATTCTTTGGTTCTATCCCGGATCTTTGTCAAATCATCTTTTATAATAAGGAGATCCGTCTTTACTGACCCTAATTGAACGGCAATATTTTGTATAGCTTTTCCATTGTTTTTCACAATGGATAAAATTTCCTCTAATGGAGATGCATTATCCATAGGTGTCTCCGCGTCTCCACTATGAGAATCCCCTTCAAGTGCCTCCTACGCTCGGGCCTCAGATGGGTTTTTTCTTATATTCATATCCAACTTCCCCTTTACTCCAGACCTAGTACTAAAATTTGGGGATCTCAAAAATTTATAAATTTTAGAGAACTCTGTTTGTTTCTGTCCCACCATAACCGCGCTCATGTCTGTTGAACGTCTATTCTGTTTGGGCGCCATCTTTCTCTCCCACATTATTATTTTTTTGCTGTTTTTTTTTTTTCCCTCTCCCCCTCCTGCCTATCTTCCCCTCCCCCTCTTCTCTTTTCTTTAGTTTTCTTTTCTTTTACTTTTCTTTTTTTTTTCTTGTCTTCTTCTTCTCGTCTTCTATCCTCCCCCTTTTTTTTTCTTCCCCCTCTCCTCAAACTCTCCTCACTGCCCCCTTTTATTTTCTTTTTCAACCCTAACCCAGTAAAGCTTTCATTTCTCCTTTTATTTTTTTAAAAAAAAAAAATTTTCCTCCCCCACACTTCAATACAGGAGGTTAGTAAATAATTGACAATACTGGGGAAATAGGATTAAGAACCCCAAAAAATGTCACATGGGGTTAAAAGAGGTTAGATGAGGTTAGGTGGCAGAGGATGAGGCCGAGGGAAACACGAGGAGAGGAGTGAAAAAAAGAAAAACATGGAGTCCCGAGCGGGGGGGGGGGGGGACAGCCGGGATGGATCAAAACCAATCTAGCGTCTTCTCAGGGTCTTCCAGTCTGTTCTCAGCCTCTGGACAACTCCAGGTGAACCCCACAGGCAGACAAGAGGTAGGGAAGGCGATCAGAGGGGGAGAACACGATCCACCAACAGCACCAATCAAAAAGCAGGACGAGAAGCCCACAGGAACCTCGGCGTCTATCCAGGAAGAAGGCAGGGAGACGGCAGGGAGACGACAAAGCGGTCAAGATGCACACAGACTTGCCAGCGTGGAAGGAAGAAGGAGGAAGCGCAGTGTAAGTGGGTTAGCAGGAAAGGCAGCAAGAGAACAAGCGAGGCAGGCACTGGCCCGGCAGAGACAGAAGAAGTGGCGGCACTTTCACCTCCCAGGCAGAGAACAGCGGAGCAACAAACCTCCTGTCCCGCTGGAATCAAACAGCGAGGAACACAAGCAGGGAGTCAGCGCCAGCATCAACGGGATCCACGGCCATCTTGGAGCCAGCAACACCATGGAGGTAAGCCGTTGTTGAGGGAGGAGGGAGAGCGCAACGCTACGCTCACGTCATCACGTCCTCACCGTCCTTCCTCATTCGACAAAAAATGGAGTAAAATCTGGAGAGATTGGAATAGATAGATCTTCCTCTGCTCTTCATCCTTCTACATCTTTCCTCGGTTGGGTTACGGAGGGCTGGTGCCGAAGGAGGACACATCAGTGGGTGGGATCGGGAGGGGTTTGGGGTGGGTTATATGGGTTTTGAAAATGAAGGTAATATATATATATATATATATATATATATATATGTGTTTAAAAAAAAAATTGTCTGTTACTGTTGGAAAAAAAACTGAAAAAAAAAGTATTGTTGTGAAATCACAGCACTATGTCTGTAGCATGTATCTATGTACATCAGAGAAACAGTAATTCCTATCACACTACCTAACACCCTGCACTGGAACCTATCAGCTACACTATATCAGGATCTAACCTTCACTGACTTTCCCCCAAACAGCAGAAAATGGCTGCTGGGGAGGATCTTATATAGTAAGGGGTAGGCAACTTTCCTATTGGTTGCTAGGGATGTTGCTAAGCTCTGACAAAGATATTACAGCCTTCTCATTGGCCCACAAGCAAGAAGGGAGGTTACTGATGAAAAAAAAGAATATTCGCCATTACCAATATATAGCACTATATTCTACAACTTCGCTGTTAGCCCAGCGGTCCATGCTGATGCCGCTGACCCTATCTGCGGGCACGGGTGCCATGCTCCCTCTTTTTCCTTCTGCCGCCATGCAGACAAATGCGGGCAGCAGGTAGCTTAACTATGCTATCTGTGTTCCATGCTAGAATTTCCTTCCTACTGGAGAGTGGAGACTTGCACTGGTGTTTGAGCTTGCGTGGGTGTGTCTCGCTTCACCTATGAGGCAACACATATACGCCCTCTGTCTCACCAGCCTATGGCTGGATTGCAGCAGGTATTTGAAGGTGCTTCCTACTACAGGAAGATGCCTGAGCAACCTCATGGTTTTAGTTTGTCTATCTCCAAGTGCTAAGGTGTCTCTCTTGTCTGCTTCGCTGTGTACCGGACCTTGCTTATTGATCTCCTGGACTTTGCCTGTTTTCCACCTGCCCCTGACCTTGAATCTCATTTATGGACTTTGTTTGTTTACCGCCTGCCTCTGACCTCAGACTTCGCTTACTGACTTCGATTGATTGCCGCCTGTCCAGACCCGGAACCTCCTGGTCGCGCAAGTCCCTTCGGTGCTTGCACCGAGTACTCTGACCCACTGGTCAGCTGCCACTGACTCAGGGACTGCTCTGGAGTAGCCCCTGGAAACTACCCTAATGGCCCAAGCCTATCCTTACCATCAGAGGCTCTAGTGAAGACCAGGTAGTGGCTTAGTTACGCCCCTCCAGAGTATACCCACTCAGTGGCGCAGTGGGTCCACACCCGCTTGCATAACATTTGCGAATTCTCGAAGTGCCGATATTCGCTATAAAAGTTTGCTATTAGAATATTTGCGATCAACTCTAATAATGGCATACACTGCCCAGATAAATAGTGCAATACAGCACCCAGATAGTGTCATACAGTGCCCTGATAAATAACGCTATACAATACTCAGATTTAAAAAATGGTTTACAATGCCCAAATAGTACTGTACAGAACTCTGATTATTAATGGAATGCAATGCACATATAGTGCAATACAGCACCCAGATAAATAATGGCATACAGTATCCAGATAAAAAATAGCATGCAATGCCCAGATAAATAGTGCTATACAGCACCCAGATAAATAATGGCATACAGTGCCCCGATAAATAACGCTACACAGTATCCAAATAAAAAATGGCACACAATGTCCAGATAAATAGTGCTGTATGGCACCCAGATAAATAATGGCATACAGTGCCCAGATAAATAATGCTATACAGTATCCAGATAAAAAAATGATATACAATGCCCAGATAAATAGTGATTTCAAGCACCCAGATAAATAATGGTATACCATGCCCAAATAAATAGTTGTATGCAGCACCTAGTTAAACAATGACATACATTTTATTGGAAATGTAACCAGAGAATACAGGGAGTGCAGAATTATTAGGCAAGTTGTATTTTTGAGGATTCATTTTATTATTGAACAACAACCATGTTCTCAATGAACCCAAAAAACTCATTAATATCAAAGCTGAATATTTTTGGAAGTAGTTTTTAGTTTGTTTTTAGTTTTAGCTATTTTAGGGGGATATCTGTGTGTGCAGGTGACTATTACTGTGCATAATTATTAGGCAACTTAACAAAAAACAAATATATACCCATTTCAATTATTTATTTTTACCAGTGAAACCAATATAACATCTCAACATTCACAAATATACATTTCTGACATTCAAAAACAAAACAAAAACAAATCAGTGACCAATATAGCCACCTTTCTTTGCAAGGACACTCAAAAGCCTGCCATCCATGGATTCTGTCAGTGTTTTGATCTGTTCACCATCAACATAGCGTGCAGCAGCAACCACAGCCTCCCAGACACTGTTCAGAGAGGTGTACTGTTTTCCCTCCTTGTAAATCTCACATTTGATGATGGACCACAGTTTCTCAATGGGGTTCAGATCAGGTGAAGGAGGCCATGTCATTAGATTTTCTTCTTTTATACCCTTTCTTGCCAGCCACGCTGTGGAGTACTTGGACGCGTGTGATGGAGCATTGTCCTGCATGAAAATCATGTTTTTCTTGAAGGATGCAGACTTCTTCCTGTACCACTGCTTGAAGAAGGTGTCTTCCAGAAACTGGCAGTAGGACTGGGAGTTGAGCTTGACTCCATCCTCAACCCGAAAAGGCCCCACAAGCTCATCTTTGATGATACCAGCCCAAACCAGTACTCCACCTCCACCTTGCTGGCGTCTGAGTCGGACTGGAGCTCTCTGCCCTTTACCAATCCAGCCACGGGCCCATCCATCTGGCCCATCAAGACTCACTCTCATTTCATCAGTCCATAAAACCTTAGAAAAATCAGTCTTGAGATATTTCTTGGCCCAGTCTTGACGTTTCAGCTTGTGTGTCTTGTTCAGTGGTGGTCGTCTTTCAGCCTTTCTTACCTTGGCCATGTCTCTGAGTATTGCACACCTTGTGCTTTTGGGCACTCCAGTTATGTTGCAGCTCTGAAATATGGCCAAACTGGTGGCAAGTGGCATCTTGGCAGCTGCACGCTTGACTTTTCTCAGTTCATGGGCAGTTATTTTGCGCCTTGGTTTTTCCACACGCTTCTTGCGACCCTGTTGACTATTTTGAATGAAACGCTTGATTGTTCGATGATCACGCTTCAGAAGCTTTGCAATTTTAAGAGTGCTGCATCCCTCTGCAAGATATCTCACTATTTTTGACTTTTCTGAGCCTGTCAAGTCCTTCTTTTGACCCATTTTGCCAAAGAAAAGGAAGTTGCCTAATAATTATGCACACCTGATATAGGGTGTTGATGTCATTAGACCACACCCCTTCTCATTACAGAGATGCACATCACCTAATATGCTTAATTGGTAGTAGGCTTTCGAGCCTATACAGCTTGGGGTAAGACAACATGCATAAAGAGGATGATGTGGTCAAAATACTAATTTGCCTAATAATTCTGCACGCAGTGTATACATACCGCAACCAATTACCGTCTTACATTTCCAAGATTCCATACAGTACAGTTCTTTTCGTGATGATGTAAGGTGCAGTACACATGCAGAAGAATTTCAACAGATTCTGGCTTTAAAATAAATGTATTTTCTGTTGAACTTGTAGTAAACAATGAATATACAGCAACTATATAACAGCCATAGGCAAGATACAGCAAACAATATGGGATTAACCCTGTCTCCAGTCGCTTGCCTGTGCGGGAGGAGTCTCCCTCACTTTTCTCTATTAAAGCACACAGATACTTCTAAGGCCCCTTTCACACGGGCGAGATTTCCGCGCGGGTGCAATGCGTGACGTGCACGCATTGCACCCGCACTTAATCCGGACCCATTAATTTCTATGGGGCTGTGCACATGAGCGGGTTATTTTCACGCATCACTTGTGCATTGCGTGAAAATCTCAGCATGCTCCTCTTTGTGCATTTTTCACGTAACGCAGGCCCCGTAGAAATGAATGGGGTTGCGTGAAAATCGCAAGCATCCGCATGCAAGTACAGATGCGGTGCGATTTTCACGCACGGTTGCTAGGTGACGATCGGGATGGGGACCCGATCATTATTATTTTCCCTTATAACATGGTTATAAGGGAAAGTAATAGCATTCTGAATACAGAATGCATAGTACAATAGGGCTGAAGGGGTTAAAAAAATAATAATAATTTAACTCACCTTCATCCACTTGTTCACGCAGCCGGCATCTCGTCTGTCTTCTTTTGTGAGGAATAGGACCTTTGATGACGTCACTATGTTCATCACATGGTCCGTCACATGATCCATCACCATGGTAAACGATCATGTGACGGACCATGTGATGAGCGCAGTGACGTCATCAAAGGTCCTATTCCTCACAAAAGAAGACAGAAGAGATGTCGGCTGCGCAAACAAGTGGATTAAGGTGAGTTAAATTATTATTTATTTATTTTTTAACCCCTCCAGCCTTGTTGTACTATGTATTCTGTATTCAGAATGCTATTATTTTCCCTTATAACCATGTTATAAATGAAAATAATACAATCTACACAACCTTGAACCCAAACCTAAATTTTTGTGAAGAAGTTCGGGTCTGGGTACCACATTCAGTTTTTTATCACGCGCGTGCAAAACGCATTGCACCCGCGCGATAAAAACTGAACAACGGAACACAATCGCAGTCAAAACTGACTGCAATTGCGTACCTACTCGCGCGGGTTTGCCGCAATGCACCGGGACGCATCCGGACACGCTCGTCTGCAAGGGGCCTAAGAGAAAGCTCCCACTCTAAGTCAAAATTGGCTGCATCCTGAAGGAGTTGTTTCGTGAAAACAGTCACCGTCCATACACCTTAATAGGGCCTGTCAAAGAGGGGACACCATGCTGAAAATCCGGTCATAGCTGTGTCTGGTGGTGAAGATTCTCTTGTATAGGACTGAGCCACAGTGGGCTGCATGCTAGGCCCTGCCCGTATCCAAATTTACAGTGCTGTGCCACCAAATTTAGAGTGCTGTGCCAGGGAAACAATGAAGAGGAGGCTTTCATAGAAACACTTTTTTCAGTCAGCTGCTTAGTGGGGACCCCCACCACTCTGATATGGATGTTCTATACTAAAGATAGGTCCTCAATAATATTTGCATCTCAGAAACCCCTTTTAAGATTTAGATTTCTCCTCCAATTCCTCATCAGATATTTCCCCTGCAATCCAGGGCTGTTTCAGCCTTCTGTGACAGCTGCACGGGTATGGTGTGCGAGGGCATGCACATCCATAAACAATACCATCTATCCATGCGTGAAATTCATTTACATCAGCAAGCTCATTACCAGGACATTAAAGTGAAATAAGTGTGTTTATCATTATGCAAAATACATTATATTTGTATTACAGCAAGTGCTGCTTATATTAAAAATATATATTCATGGCAGAGCACTACTCCTAACACATGGATATTACAAGGCAAATGCGCTTTCAATGTTTGCAGAGTGCAGAGCTTATTTGATCTATGACAGCACTAAACTGTAATCTTCATCTCTATATGAATTACAAATAATGCTGAGATATTGAACATGACTGTTTAGAATGGTCCATATGCTAAAGATGAAAATCCAGTCAAAATGGTCTGATAATAGATCATAGAGTATTTAATTTCTTATACCCCATATAGCATAATCAACAGTCCTCTTTGTTATGCACCTAGTGGCTGCAGGATCCAAAAAAGAGAATGGGTCCCAATTCTCTCAGTCATATAAAATTGAGTTACCGCATCTGCGCCGTGGGAACAGTCGCCTGAACACTAATGGAGGAAGATCTTTCCCATCTCCACCTTTGCCACCTCAGGAACCCAGATCTCTTTATGGTCTCCTCCCTCTCCTGTTCTTTCAGCATACATCGATCATCCAAGGATATGAAGTCCTCCCTTGTCTCTCCAAGTTACTCTCGGACAAAAGATTATATATATGGTGACATACCGCCTTCAAAGTTAAATATTAATGCTTTTTTTTTTTTACTTACAAGATTTCCACTTGCTAGTTGCATCTCACATAAAATCTCTTAGTCAAAATCACAGGCATCCTGTTATAAAGGAAGGCGCCGAAGCAGATTAATATAAAATATTCTGTGTAACATATACTGTATGTCATGTACTTACCTGGGCTCCATTAGGCTACCCCTACCCAGTGGCCACCACTCTTGTCTACTGCATGTGGTGGTGCTGAGGGAGATCAGAAAGATCTGTTATGACAACCTATGGCCTCATGCACACGACCGTTGTGTGCACCCGTGGCCGTTGTGCCGTTTTCCGTTTTTTTTCGCGGACCCATTGACTTTCAATGGGTCCGTGAAAAAATCGGAAAATGCACCGTTTTGCAGCCGCATCCGTGATCCAAGTTTCCTGGCCGTGAAAAAAATATGACCTGTCCTATTTTTTTCACGGCCAACGGTTCACGGACCCATTCAAGTCAATGGGTCAGTGAAAGAACACGGATGCACACAAGATTGGCATCCGTGTCCGTGATCCGTGGCCGTAGGTTAGTTTTTATACAGACGGATCCGAAGATCCGTCTGCATAAAAGCTTTTTCATAGCTGAGTTTTTACTTCGGAAAACTCAGAACCGACAGTATATTCTAACACAGAGGCGTTCCCATGGTGATGGGGACGCTTCAGGTTAGAATATACTAACAGAACTGTGTACATTGGTGGCCAGTGTGGCCGGCCCCCCCCCTCCCCTGTAGTTAACTCATTGGTGGCCAGTGGGCCCCCCCCTCCCCTGTAGTTAACTCATTGGTGGCCAGTGCCGCCGGCCCCCCTCCCTCCCCTGTAGTTAACTCGTTGGTGGCTAGTGGGCCCCCCCCTCCCTCCCCTGTAGTTAACTCGTTGGTGGCCAGTGGGCCTTCTCCCCTCCCTCCCCCTCCTAATTTAAATCTCTCCCCTATCATTGGTGGCAGCGGAGTGTACCGATCGGAGTCCCAGTTTAATCGCTGGGGCTCCGATCGGTAACCATGGCAACCAGGACTCCACTGCAGTCCCAGTTGCCATGGTTACTTAGCAATTTGTAGAACCATTATACTTACCTGCGAGCTGCGATGGTCTGCGTCCGGTCGGGAGCTCCTCCTACTGGTAAGTGACAGGTCCGGCCGGGAGCTCCTCCTACTGGTAAGTGACAGGTCATGTCACTTACCAGTAGGAGGAGCTCCCGGCCGGACCTGTCACTTACCAGTAGGAGGAGCTCCCGACCGGATGCAGACCATCGCAGCTCGCAGGTAAGTATAATGGTTCTACAAATTGATAAGTAACCATGGCAGCCGGGACTGCAGTAGCGTCCTGGTTGCCATGGTTACCGATCGGAGCCCCAGCGATTAAACTGGGACTCCGATCGGTACACTCCGCTGCCACCAATGATAGGGGGGAGATTTTAATTAGGAGGGGGAGGGAGGGGGAGGGAGGGGGGGGCCCACTGGCCACCAACGAGTTAACTACAGGGGAGAGAGGGGGGCCGGCCACACTGGCCACCAATGAGGGGGCAGTCATGTACACAGTTCTTTTAGTATATTCTAACCTGAAGCGTCCCCATCACCATGGGAACGCCTCTGTGTTAGAATATACTGTCGTATTTGAGTTTCACGATGTAACTCAAATCCGACGGTATATTCTAACATAGAGGCGTTCCCATGGTGATGGGGACGCTTCAAGTTAAAATATACCATCGGATTGGAGAAAACTCTGATCCTTTGGTATATTAACTCCTGACTTTACATTGAAAGTCAATGGGGGATGGATCCGTTTGAAATTGCACCATATTGTGTCAACGTCAAACGGATCCGTCCCCATTGACTTGCATTGTAATTCAGGATGGATCCGTTTGGCTCCGCACGGCCAGGCGGACACCAAAACGACTTTTTTTTTCATGTCCGTGGATCCTCCAAAATCAAGGAAGACCCACGGACGAAAAAACGGTCACGGATCACGGAAAAACGGAACCCCGTTTTGCGGACCGCAAAAAAATACGGTCGTGTGCATGAGGCCTATGAGAGAGACAGGACACCAAGCCAATCAGGCCTCTTGCTTAGTGTTCAATCAGATAGATGATTTCATATGTCTCCTTGCTCCTTTTGGCACTACTGTGCTTTGTGCTCGTCCCCTATTTTTGATTAGATTTTCTAGGTGTACTAACTTCGAATTGTCTCCTGATTAACCCTTTGTCTGTTGATTTGGCTTCTATCTAATAAATAATGTAGGGCTGTTTACATCCCTTTTGCTCAAAACTATTAAACTTGCCTGTATGGAACGTTAAAATAAAATAATAAATCTTTATTGTGTTGTAAACGCTAAAAGAAGAATCAAAAACTATCACTCGTAAATCAGGCTAGGGTGCAACCCCACGTGCTGGAGGAGAGGCACTAGAGTTAATTGTTTGAACTTTCTATCTTGAAAACAGCAGCTCAAGCATAGAAAAAATGCCTCTCTGGACCCTATCAAACATAGTAACACTTTGTCAGCACATAATGGCTATCGTGTTGCTATTATTGTTACTAAAGAACATAAGCCTCAATGCCTGCTAATGTACAAAGGGAGCATTTTGTTATGTTACCACTGAACTGCCAATTGGAGCCGGTTACAGGGGCTATTGGGGTTTGTATCTGAACTCAAGTTGATTGAATCAGTTCAGATACACAATGCGTCATTGTTGAGACACCTTTCCTTCAACTCTCACCCCTGCTGGCAAGCCCTAAATATCTCCCTCCCGCTCAACGCGTTTCTGTGCGATAGTACATCCGCACTTCATAAAAAGCAGGTAAGTATTGAGTGAATAGAGTGTCTGATGTTATATCTCTGCACAGAGTGGCGCGCAGAGTGGCAGAATATCGGCATCATAGTGCCAGAGAGGCATTTTTTCTATGCTTGAGCTGCTATTTTCAAGATAGAAAGTACAAACAATTAACTGTAGTGCCTCTCCTCCAGCATGTGGGATTGCAGCCTAGCCTGATTTACTCGATTTACGAGTGATAGGTTTTGATTCTTCTTTTAGGGTTTACAACACAAAAAAGATGTATTATTTTATTTTAACGTTCCATTCAGGCAAGTTTATTTGATTTGGCTTCTACTATCTTTCCTGGTTTTGATTCTGGCTAGCTACAGTAGCTCTTCTGTTTCTGTTTCTGTCATCTGGTAAGGTCTGCTGAAGAGAAATGTGACTCCATCTTGTCTGCTCTAAATATGTAAAGAATTGTGATAACATCTCACCCCCGCTATGAGTTAAGTTTCGCTTATCTGTCCCAGGACAGATTCTGGGAATCCCCCAGAACTAGTACAAACATTCTTGCCTTATTCAGGCTCATTCGGCCCAACTGCATACATTCTTATATGTGACTGATTAAAACCTATTCTTTTTGCTTACTGCACGTACACATACCATATAAGGATGTTCCGGTAGTATGTGTATGAGCAACAATGTGTATCTTTATGATTGTTTTAATGCTGTTGTTATGCAAACTTTTCTACTGCCTATATAAGGCCAAGCTATAGCATAATAAAGTTAGAGTATTTCTCAGTGATACCTGGGTGTGTGTCATGTTATTGCCGGCTGAGAAATATCTCTCCTGACGTCAGTAAGCTCAAACCAAGGTGGTCGTAGAGGTCCAGAAAGGTCCAAATCCTTTCATCTGCTACCTGTGAGCTCACATTAGTTTTAGTCACCTTACTCCACAGATGTAACCTGGGTCGCTAGCAGTTCAGTTCCTTTTACCTTGCTCAGGTGAACACCTAGTGGTAGCCTTAGATCTACTAACCGGAGAGTTGTTGGGAAATTGTTAGCAGTTTTGACTTTGCTGACCATGTAGTTTTTTTTTTTTTTTTTTCACCATTGAAATTCCTACTCATTCTTGGCTTAGGAGTTCAGTGGGTGGTCTTAACAGTGATTGACGGTTACTGTATCTGCATGACTATAAAGAGAACTCTGCTTATAGCTGTTAGTCCCAGACACTGGACACCTAACCTCAAAATGAGCAGGAATTTTAATGAATGAATTACATTATGCTCAATTCTTTCCCACAAAAATGTATATAAATATGCTTGGCTACCCCTGCCGCCTACAGATCAGACTACATGTTCAATCTGACAGGTTTCCTTTAACCACTTAAGGACCACAGGTTTATACCCCCCTAGTGACCAGGCCCTTTTTTTCAAATCGGCACTTCACAACTTTAACGGTTTATTGCTCGGTCATGCAACTTGGCACCCAAATGAATTTTACCTCCTTTTCTTCTCACAAATACAGCTTTCTTTTGGTGGTATTTGATTGCTGCTGACATTTTTCATTTTTCCGATATTAATCAAAATAGGCCGCAATTTTCTCAAAAAAAGTGTATTTTTAAATTTCTCTGGTTAAATTGTTCAAATATAATTACATTTCTATAGAAGTTTGTGTCAGAATTTATTGTGCTACATGTCTTTGATAAAAAAAAATCCAATAAGTGTATATTTATTGGTTTGCGCAAACGTTATAGCGTTTACAAACTATGGTACTAAAATGTGAATTTCCGCATTTTGAAGCAGCTCTGACTTTCTGAGCACCTGTCATGTTTCTTGAGGAGCTAGAATGCCAGGATAGTATAAATACCCCCCAAATGACCCCATTTTAGAAAGAAGACACCCCAAAGTATTCGCGGAGGGGCATGGTGAGTTCATGTATGATTTAATTTTTTTTCACAAGTTAGCGGAAAATGACACTTTCTGAGGAAAAATAAATAAAAATAAAGTTTCCATTTCTGCTAACTCCCACAGACTCACTATGCCCCTCAATGAATACCTTGGGGTGTCTACTTTCCGAAATGGGGTCATTTGTGGGGTGTGTTTACTGTTCTGGCATTTTGGGCGGGGCTAAATTGTGAGCAACCCTGTAAAGCCTAAAGGTACTCGTTGGACTTTCGGCCCCTTTACGCACCTAGGCTGCAAAAAAGTCACACATGTGGTATCGCTGTACTCAGGAGAAGTAGGGCAATGTGTTTTGGGGTGTATTTTTACATATACCCATGCTGGGTGAGAGAAATATCTCTGTAAAAGTCAACTTTTCCCATTTTTTTTTAATACAAAGCTGTCATTTTACAGAGATATTTCTCTCACCCAGCATGAGTATATGTAAAAAGACACGCCAAAACACATTGCCCAACTTCTCCTGATTACGGCGATATCACATGTGTGACACTTTTTTGCAGCCTAGGTGCGCAAAGGGGCCCAAATTCTAAAGAGCACCTTTAGGATTTCACAGGGCATTTTTTACGCATTTGGATTCCAAATTACTTCTCACGCTTTAGGTCCCCTAAAATGCCAGGGCAGTATAAATAAACCACAAGTGACCCCATTTTGGAAAGAAGACACCCCAAGGTACTCCGTGAGGGGCATGGCGAGTTCCTAGAATTTCTTTTTTGGCACAAGTTAGCGGAAAATGCTTTATTATTTTTTATTTTTCTTAAAAAGTCTCATATTCCACTAACTTGTGACAAAAAATTAAATTTTACATGAACTCGCCATACCCCTCACAAAATACCTTGGGGTGTCTTCTTTCAAAAATGGGGTCACTTGTGGGGTATTTATACTGCCCTGGCATTTTAGGGGACCTAAAGCGTGAGAAGTAATTTGGAATCCAAATGCGTATAAAATGCCCTGTGAAATCCTAAAGGTGCTCTTTAGAATTTGGGCCTCTTTACGCACCTAGGCTGCAAAAAAGTGTCACACATGTGGTATCGCCGTACTCAGAAGAAGTAGGGCAAGGTGTTTTGGGGTGTATTTTTAAATATACCCATGCTGGGTGAGAGAAATATCTCAGTAAAAGTCAACTTTTCCCATTTTTTTTATACAAAGTTGTCATTTTACAGAGATATTTCTCTCACCCAGCATGGGTATATGCATTGCCCTACTTCTCCTGATTACGGCGATACCACATGTGTGACACTTTTTTGCAGCCTAGGTGCGCAAAGGGGTCCAAATTCCAATGAGTGCCTTTTAGGAGGGCATTTTTAGACATTTGGATTCCAGACTTCTTCTCACGCTTTAGGGCCCCTAAAATGCTAGGGCAGTATAAATACCCCACAAGTGACCCTATTTTGGAAAGAAGACACCCCAAGGTATTTTGTGAGGGGCATGGCGAGTTCCTAGAATATTTTTTTTTTGGCACAAGTTAGCGGAAATTTTTTATTTTTTTTTTCTCTCTTACAAAGTCTCATTTTCCCCTAACTTGTGACCAAAAATTACACTTTACATGAACTCGCCATGCCCCTCACAAAATACCTTGGGGTGTCTTCTTTCCAAAATGGCGTCACATGTGGGGTATTTATACTGCCCTGGCATTTTAGGGGACCTAAAGTGTGAGAAGAAGTCTGGAATATAAAGGTCTAAAAAATTTTACGCATTTGGATTCTGTGAAGGGTATGGTGAGTTCATGTGAGATTGTATTTTTTGTCACAAGTTAGTGGAATATGAGACTTTGTAAGAAAAAACTAAAAAACTAAAAAAATAATCTATTTCCGCTAACTTGTGGCAAAAAAAAAAAAAATCTTCTATGATCTCGCCATGCCCCTCAAAAGTGATCTTTATAGCGCCGCAGCGATTTTACTGTGTTTTTGCAGAGATCAGAAAGAAAACATTTCTGTCACTGCGGTGGGGCAAACTGAACGCAAGTGTGCGCACAAGATCAGGCCTGTTTGGGCGAACACTGTGTTTTTTGTAGAGCCTATAGAACATGTCCTATTCTTGTCCGCAATTGCGGACAAGAAAAGGCATTTTCTATATTGTTCTGGCAATGTGCGGATCCGCAAAATGCGGAAAGCACATTACCGGTGTCCGTGTTTTGCGGCTCCGCGGTGTTCGTGTTTTGCGGATCCGCGGATCCGTAAAAAACACATACGGACGTCTGAATGGAGCCTTACAGGGGGGTGATCAATGACAGGGGGGGGTGATCAGGGAGTCTATATGGGGTGATCACCCCCCTGTCATTGATCACCCCCCTGTAAGGCTCCATTCAGACGTCCGTATGTGTTTTGCGGATCCGTGGATCTGCGGATCCGCAAAACACATGCGGACGTCTGAATGGAGCCTCACAGGGGGTGATCAATGACAGGCGGGTGATCAGGGAGTCTATATGGGGTGATCACCCCCCTGTAAGGCTACATTCAGACGTCCGTATGTGTTTTGCGGATCCGCAAAACACATACGGATGTCTGAATGGAGCCTTACAGGGGGTGATCAATGACAGGGGGGTGATCAGGGAGTCTATATGGGGTGATCAGGGGTTAATAAGGGGTTAATAAGTGACAGGGGGGGTGTAGTGTAGTGGTGTTTGGTGCTACTTACAGAGCTGCCTGTGTCCTCTGGTGGTCGATCCAAGCAAAAGGGACCACCAGAGGACCAGGTAGCAGGTATATTAGATGCTGTTAACAAAACAGCGTCTAATATACCTTTTTGGGGTTAAAAAAATTGCATCTACAGCCTGACAGAGTATGATCGCCGCTGGCAGGCTGTAGATGAACTCATTTACCTCCCGATCCTGTGAACGCGCGCTCCTGTGTGCGCGCGTTCACAGGAAATCTCAGCTCACGCGAGATGATGCCAATTTTCCAAATCCAAATTTCAGGCACAGCACCCAACTGATTCTAAGGCCTCCCGCACACAAACGCGTGCGCCCCGTGGCCGTGCTGCGGCCCGCAAATTGCAGGCCACAATGCACAAACACTGATCGTGGGGCAGCCACAGCAGATCCCGGACAAATTCACTTTGTAGATATGTTCTATCTTTTTGCGGAACGGAAGTACGGATGAAACCCCATGGAAGCACTCCATAGTGCTTCCGTAGAGTTCTGTTCCGTGCTTCCGTTCCGCGCCATTCTGCATCTCCGGATTTGAGAACCCATTGAATTGAATGGGTCCACATCCGTGATGCGGAATGCCCACGGAATGGCGTCCATGTATTGTCGATCCGCAAATGCGGTCCACAATACGGCCACGGAGCACACACGTTTGTGTGCAGGAGGCCTAAGGCAGAGAACAATTGCAGCTTTTATAGTCAATGAAGGGCACCACCCTCCTCAAAGGCTCCTAGGCAGCAGCCTAGTTAACCTAGCCCTCTTCCTGGACCTACATATTACAAAATAACATTAGTCTTCTAGTGTATATGGGACCACCACTGATTTCAAGATAAAAATGTATCTCTACAGTGAATATACCCCTATGAGTAATGTTTGTTTCTCTTCGTTCTGACTCTTAGAATTGAGGTCCCAATAGCCCTCCCACGATGTCCGTACACCCCCATGCGGCATGTTGATGAGGTTATTCTTTGTGCTGTATCTGTCTGAAGTCTTTATGCCCATCTCTCCCTGTTCTAATTCTTTTATGCTTTTACCTATACAGTAAAAAAGTCTCTGCTGCAGTCTCCTAATTGCTGTATTTTTGCTCTGCTCAAGGTACAGGTACACAGTGATGAATGCCGCCACTCATGCTTCTCCCAGTGGATAGAAACCAGTACTTTATTTCTATTACATGCCAGGAAATGTTGAAAGTACTGCAGGAGCCGGTCGCTTGTGATAGACTTTTCTTCTTGTATAATATTATTAATGTTCTTTTGCATATTCCCTAAACATATTCTTGTTAGAACCCTCAGCTTTAAAGTCTGCAGTTCTGTACACTAAGTAGATGTGCAATTTATTTACAAAGGTAAATAGATGTTCACATTTGTATACTTCACTTCTGATTTTAACCAGCAGATAAGATCTTAGACAACTTTCGCTCAATTCACCAACAACCTAGAGCCCCTTTGTGCCTTATTAAAATCCTTATTTGAATGAATTGTAAATGGAGACTGTAACTGAAACTCACTCATATTTTCCTTGTTTCTTATGGAGGGCTTCCTTTTTTGTCCTTCCTATGGTTACTTGGACTCTTGGAGTAACTAACTGTGGACATGAGACTGTACTGCTACCTGAGGTAACTGCCTGTGGAGACATGAGACAGTACTGCTACTTGTGGTAACTGCCTGTGGAGACATGAGACAGTACTGCTACTTGTGGTAACTGCCTGTGGAGAACAGAGACCATCCAGCTACATGCGGTGGCTACCTGTGGAGACACGAGACTGTCTTGCTACTTGTGGTAACTGCCTGTGGAGACAGGAGACTGTCCTGCTGCTTGTGCTAACTGCATGTAGAGACAAGAGACTATCCTGCTGCTAGTGGTAATTGCCTGTAGAGATGTGAGACTGTCCTGAAACCTGTGATGACCAACTGGGAAGACAATACACTGCCCTACTACCTGTAGTAACCATCTGTGGAGACAAGAGACTGTCCTCCTACCTGTGGTAACTGCCTTTGGAGAAATGAGACTGTCCTGCTACCTGTGGAAACTGCCTGTGCTGACATTAAACTGTTCTTTTCACAATAGGGAACAACGTGCTCTGTACTCCTGCCTAGCACTGTCCTTACATACTTGCATCGACCATCCTAACCGGCAGCCTGCAACTGGACGGCAATCCCTTCCTATATATGTGCTGGGCTCAAATCAGGGAAGGGAATACAGGGAAACAAAATAATAGATAACAAGTGACAGAATGGCACAGAACCATTAGGCTCAGTTCACACCTGAGCGTTCTGAAAGGAGCGCTCTGTATGCGCGATTGTACGGGCGTTTACAAGCGCGCATACAGAGACAAGTGTGCACACAGTGTCGCGCGTTCCCGAAAGTCTATGTACGGGAACACGCGACAAGCGCCCAAAAAAACGCTCCTGTACTTGTGTGAGCGTCGGGCGTTTTACAGCGCGATCGTACGCGCTGTAAAACGCCCAGGTGAGAACCATGCCCATAGGAAAGCATTGGTTTCTCCTTGTTGAGCGTTTTACAGCGCGTAGGAACGCGCTGTAAAACGCTCAGGTGTGAACTGAGCCTAAGGCTGGGTTCAGACCTGAGCGTCTTTGATATGCGCGTCTAACGCGCGTTTTTGACGCGCGTTTTTGACGCGCGTTTTTTGCAATAGTAAACGCGCGTTTGACGCGCGTTTGTGTGATTGACTGCAATGTCCTATGGCCACAAACGCGCGTCAAAACGCCCCAAAGAAGCTCAAGTACTTGTTTGAGCGTAGGGCGTTTTACAGCGCGTTTTTCAGCGCTGTAAAACGCTCAAGTGAGAACCAGGGCCATAGGGAAGCATTGGTTTTCATGTGTTGAGCGTTTTACAGCGCGTTTGAACGCGCTGTAAAACGCTCAAGTGTGAACCCAGCCTCAGGCTCAGTTCACACCTGAGCGTTTTACAGCGCGTTCCTACGCGCTGTAAAACGCTCAACAAGGAGAAACCAATGCTTCCCTATGGGAATGGTTCTCACCTGGGCGTTTTACAGCGTGTACGATCGCGCTGTAAAACGCCCGACGCTCACACAAGTACAGGAGCGTTTTTTTGGGCGCTTGTCGCGCGTTCCCGTACATAGACTTTCGGGAACGCGCGACACTGTGTGCACACTTGTCTCTGTATGCGCGATTGTAAACCCCCGTACAATCGCGCATACAGAGCGCTCCTTTCAGAACGCTCAGGTGTGAACTGAGCCTAAGGCTGGGTTCACACTTGAGCGTTTTACAGCGCGTTCAAACACGCTGTAAAACGCTCAACACATGAAAACCAATGCTTCCCTATGGCCCTGGTTCTCACTTGAGCGTTTTACAGCGCGTTTGAACGCGCTGAAAAACGCCCTACGCTCAAACAAGTACTTGAGCTTCTTTGGGGCGTTTTGACGCGCGTTTGTGGCCATAGAACACTGCAGTCAATCACACAAACGCGCGTCAAACGCGCGTTTACTATTGCAAAAAACGTGCATAAAAACGCGCGACAAAAACGCGCGTTAAACGCGCATATAAAATGCGCTCAAGTGTGAACCCAGCCTTAGGCTGGGTTCACACTTGAGCGTTTGACAGCGCGTTCAAACGCGCTGTAAAACGCTCAACACATGAAAACCAATGCTTCCCTATGGCCCTGGTTCTCACTTGAGCGTTTTACAGCGCGTTTGAACGTGCTGAAAAACGCCCTACGCTCAAACAAGTTCTTGAGCTGCTTTGGGGCGTTTTGACGCGCGTTTGTGGTCATAGGACACTGCAGTCAATCACACAAACGCGCGTCAAACGCGCGTTTACTATTGCAAAAAACGTGCATAAAAATGCGCGACAAAAACGCGCGTTAAACGCGCATATCAAATACGCTCAGGTCTGAACCCAGCCTTAGGCTCAGTTCACACCTGAGCGTTTTACAGCGCGTTCCTACGTACATAGTGCGTTCTTTTGGGCGCTTGTCGCGCGTTCCCGTACATAGTCTTTCGGGAACGCGCGACACTGTGTGCACACTTGTCTCTGTATGCGCGCTTGTAAACGCCTGTACAATCGCGCATACAGAGCGCTCCTTTCAGAACGCTCAGGTGTGAACTGAGCCTAAAACGTACCAAGCATGGGTCAATACCAGGAGAGTCCAAATAAGAATCAGAACCAAAAACATGAACAAGTCATAGCCAGAAGTCAAAACCAGGAGATCACATCAAACCCAGGTGGTGAAACACAAGTCAGAGTACGGGTACAAGCCAGGGTCAGGAATCCAATAGCAACTTCACAAGAACAAAAGGCTAGTGTTGCAATCACATGACTGATAACATCAGTGCACCTCTGATTGGCTGGTGCTTTCCAAACCAGGAAACTCATCCTCGATGTCCTGACAACTGAATGCCAGCGGTCTGCCTGCTGAGGAGCGTGCCGTCAACAGAACATGACAGTTCTGTTACCAGTGACAACTTCTTAAAGGGGTTGTCCGAGTTATTTTTTTGTTCTTTCTATGTTCCTAACTAGGCAAATATAATAAATTTACAATTAACTCACTTTATCTCCAGTGGCTGGTTTATCAGATTTTACTGAGGGTCACATGACCTGTGATGTCAGCTTCTCTCCCTGCTCTGATAAAGTTCGTTTACAGGCTTGTAAACGAGACGTCACTGTGCTGGCCACGCCCCCTTCACTGCCCGGCTGTCTGCTCTCTCCTAGGATTCTTAGCCCCTCCAGCTGCACAGACTGGGTAGCTGCAGGCAGTGAGGAGACAATGCTGGGCACAGGAGCTGACAGACTAGAGAGAGCATTGCTGTCATGCCCCACTCTGACGATGTGCGTAGGTCGGCCAGGATAGCAGCACGAGTTTAGTATTTGTTTTGGTGTTGGAGGACACAGCACACCTTTCTTCAAGGTCTGCCTGTGGGCTGAGCAGCGCAGGGAAAGAGGTCAGGGATGAACTAGGAGGTGACCCTTCCCCTGTCCCTTTGTCCAGAGCCTGGTTGGTGTGTTATCGTTTATTCTGAGTGCACGTCCGCCGTGACAATTGCACAAGAAGGTAGGGGGAAGATCCTGTGTGTATTAGCAGTGTCATTATACAGCTGGGACTTGTAGTTCTACACATACAACATGCTGCTGATTCTCCCAGCACTCAGGGCAGCACTTTCATCCACCCGCTTAGCAGTGTCATTATACAGCTGGGACTTGTAGTCCTACACATACAACATGCTGCTGATTCTCCCAGCAGGCAGACATGTCACTCAGGGCAGCTCTTGTAGCCACTCCCTTAGCAGAGCAGGGGGAGGGGCAGAGATTGTTTTTATTGTATGTAAACAAGGGCCAGAAAAGAGGGAAATTAGGAAATATATATATATTTTTTGCATAAAACTTGCTTAGCTTAGTGTGGTAAGGTGAACAGAAAAGTGTATGGTAAAGTCCTGGAAGGGGTGTATATCCCACCCAGCTTCCTCAACTGGGTGAGGTAAATAAAATCCAGAAGGTTAAAATGGTCTCAGCAATGTGTAGGTTGCTGAGACAGTTATGTTAAGTTTATGGGCTGGATTTTATTGGACTGGGAGAAGGTAGGATTGGTAGAGGGACCTCCCCAGTCCACCCCATTCCGAAATAGGTTTTCGCCTAGCCTGAGGGATCCCAGCTGAAGCCAGCTGGGATCATCAAGGGGAAATAAAGCACAGTCCAGTCTGTCAGTCTGGGGAGAGGAATGCCTGGAGAAAGTCTGGGAAGCTGGCTGCCCTGCTGGCTAGAGAAGCTGAATTCTCTGTGTGAACGGTGTTCAACAGGTGAGTTTCACACTTGCGGCAGGACGGATCCGACATGCTGTTCACCATGTCGAATCTGTCCTGCGGCTATTTCGCCGTGCCCCCGGGCCGCCGCTCCGTCCCCATTGACTATAATGGGGACGGGGGCGGAGCTCTGGCGCAGCACGGCGGTGCACGGCGACAGCCGCCGGACTAAAAAACCTGACATGCAGTAATTTTAGTCCGGCGGCCTTTCGCCGTGCACCGCCGTGCTGCGCCGGAGCTCCGCCCCCGTCCCCATTATAGTCAATGGGGACGGAGCGGTGGCCCGGGGGAACGGCGAAATAGCCACAGGACGGATCCGACATGGTGAACAGCATGTCGGATCCGTCCTGCAGCAAGTGTGAAAGTACCCTTAGGCCTATTGCACACGACCGTATGACTTTTTCAGTGTTTTGCGGTCCGTTTTTTACGGATCCGTTGTTCGGTTTTTGTTTCCGTTGTGTTTCCGTTTTTCCGTTCCGTTTTTCCGTTCCGTTTTTCCGTATGCCATATACAGTATACAGTAATTACTTAGATAAAATTGGGCTGGGCATAACATTTTCAATAGATGGTTCAGCAAAAAAACGGAACGGAAACGGAAGACATACGGAAGCATTTCCGTATGTGTTCCGTTTTTTTTGCGGACCCATTGACTTGAATGGAGTCATGGAACGTGATTTGCGGGCAATAATAGGACATGTTCTATGTTGGAACAGAAAAACTGAAATACGGAAACGGAATGCATACGGAGTACATTCCGTTTTTTTTTTGCGGAACCATTGAAATGAATGGTTCTGTATACGGACCGTATACAGAACGCAAAAAACGGCCAGTAAACGGGAAAAAAAAAACGGCCGTGTGCAGGAGGCCTTAGCCAGAGCCCAGACGGGCAGGTGTTTATTTTAGTTTGGTTTATGTTTGGTGGTGTTGGACCTTCACCTTACCCAGTGAATTATAACTGGGGTTGCCTGTATGGCCGGAGTGTGATAAATAAAGCAGCATTTGGACTTTAACCCTGTGGTCTGCAAGAGAATCTGTCATCGCCGCCCAACCTGAGATTGTAACCCCTTACATTAGTTATATATTGCTGCCCATCAGATTTACAGTGCTATATATTTTTTTTTCATAACTCGGACAACCCCTTTAAGGACTTTAGGGACTGTTCTGTTGTCATTGGCAACTTCCAGTACACTTAGAGAGCAAATGACATCTAGAGACTGCTTTTTTATTATTAGTAACCACCACGCCCCATGCCTCACAATAATGTATGTGTAACCACCAAGCTCTGTGCCACACTATTGTGTGTAACCAATACGTTAGTGCCCTTTCTAAGAGACTATTGGGGTCATTTATCAAAATGGTGTAAATTAGAACTGGCTTAGTTTCCCATAGCAACCAATCAGATTCCAACTTTCATTTTCCAAACAGCAGTCAAGAATGAAAGGTGGAATCTGATTGGTTGGTATGGACAACTGAGTCAGTTCTACCTCTACACCAGTTTGATAAATGACCTCACATAACCGCGTGCTTGTTGCCTCAATCTGAGTAAACTGCTTTTCAAGGGAGACCACCTTGCTTGCTGTGTGAATCACTGTGGTATTTTCAAGTGGGGTACCATGTAGAGGTCGCGGGCCACATCCATAAATTTTAGACCCAATTACACTATTTTCACACCCAATTACATCTGTCTGTCTATCTCTCTTTCTCATCTTTCTTGTGTTCTGTCTCTCTGTCAGTTGTGACTGTCTCACAAAGACATCCTCTTGGAAGGCACCACAGCTATCCTGTGATTCTGCTGCTCTTGGCATGGAAGAGGTTAACGTTTTCATCAGGCAGATAAAGTCAATTTTTAATGAATAACAGAATAACAAGCACCAAATGTGGCGCTGCCTGGCAGAGCGGCGGTATCTATTATTTTCATATCTCATTTATTTTATACACACTGAAACACAGTTGATGCTGTACGTTTTTGCCTGGGGAATTTTTAAGGCAGAGTTCTATAAAAGAGCTATTGCGGGAGAACCCACCAGATAGGAGACAGTATTTAATCATAACTGTGTTTTTTGTATTTATTTCCAAGCTATTTTTCTCTGTGACAGGGCAAATATGTCTAATATTCTAGGCAGATCAGTCGTGTGCCTAATGTCAACACTCGTACTGTTTATTGGCTCAGTTTATCAGACAAAACTGTCACAAGTTTTTTATTAATCTGTCTTTGAAGGATCACAATATTACAATAAATTGTGTGTCTTTTATGAGTTAGTGCTTTTATCTTAACAGGAGTAATTATGAGGTGTGTAACAACCAGTTCTATTATTATTGGAGCTTAACACAGTTTCCTTACACATACCTTACAAATCAGTTACCAATTATATTAAAGTGTTGTCTCATCAAGACTATCCTATGGTGGCCTCCTTAGACTGTCCTATAAGGATATATGGACATCATTGGCCTGGGGTTATTACTTATTATTATTGACCCACCTCTAAAACCAGAGTGAAGAGCCACTAACTATGAGCGGCTTTCATTCTGCTGGTCCAGGCTGACCATGTATTGTGTATATTTTATTGGTCTGCATGTAATACTACATTTCTCCTGCAGTGGTCACTGCACAGGTAATGTAGGGCTTGATATAATTTTCTAAAGAGAATTGCGGAGGATTGCTGGGGATCCTGACAACCTGATCTAAAATTGATAAACTGATCTCCTTGGGTCAGGCTCTTGGAATCACCTTGACAGTTTTCTTTTAGGGCTCATGCACACGACAGTATTTTGCGTTCTGTATACGGACCGTATTTTGATTCCGTATACGGACCCATTCATTTCAATGGGTCCGCATCGGTTGCTCCGTTCCGTGACCCCCGCAAAAATTTACGGACAAGAATAGGCATCTCTATAATCGGCCTCCTGTTCCGTTCCGCAAATTCCGGAAGGCACACGGGCGACAGCCGTTTTTTGCGGATCCGCAATTTGTGGACTGCAAAAAACGGCACAGTTGTGTGCATGAGCCCTTAGAGAAGGAAATGTTCTGATGACCACTGCAGGTGAAGAGGAGTCAAGGATGTAGCTAAAGAATTTGAAGATGGTGCAGTCACACAGGTGCAGGCTGTATTACAGATTTTGCATGGGTCAGGTGGTGATAAGTTGGTAACTGCTAGGTGAGTGCTGTACTTGCTAGGTGACAAGTTGCAATAATTCCCAGCCATTCAAAGGGCAACCA
Source organism: Bufo bufo (assembly GCF_905171765.1). Lineage (NCBI taxonomy): Eukaryota > Metazoa > Chordata > Amphibia > Anura > Bufonidae > Bufo > Bufo bufo. The sequence continues at coordinate 114,078,452 of NC_053394.1, forward strand.
TAGAATAGATTGTGGAGCCAGACGACTCACTAGAGCCTAGTCAACCATCACAACATGTTGTGGCAGTCTCATGGCTCTTACAGTAAATATTCCCATTCTGTGTTGATCGTGTAACTTTTGTTACTCTATAAGTAGAGCGTGTCCTCTAGTGTTGATCTAGCATGCTCGGCCAAACACTAGTTCGGCTCGAGCATCTCGATGCTCTGCACATTGCGGTATTCGGCCAAATAAACATACAGGTAAGTACTGGCCTTCACTGTAATGCCGTAGCCATGTTGGTTACTGGCATTACAGTGATTGGTGCTATACAGCATCCGATACAGTGCTATATAGCACCCTATAACACATGTTCGGCTCAGTGTTAGTCAGGGAGAGCTGTGATAAAGAAGGGAAAGATAGTGTAGGGAGTCAGAGACCCAAAAGTCCTTTTAAGGACATTGTTGTGTATGGAAGCAGCAATATACACTGCTCAAAAAATAAAGGTAACACTTAAACAACACAATGTAACTCCAAGTCAATCACACTTCTGTGAAATCAAACTGTCCACTTAGGAAGCAACACTGAGTGACAATCAATTTCACATGCTGTTGTGAAAATGGGATAGACAACAGGTGGAAATTATAGGCAATTAGAAAGACACCCCCAATAAAGAAGTGGTTCTGCAGGTGGTGATCACAGACCACTTCTCAGTTCCTATGCTTCCTGGCTGATGTTTTGGTCACTTTTGAATGCTGGCGGTGCTTTCACTCTAGTGGTAGCATGAGATGGAGTCTACAACCCACACAAGTGGCTCAGGTAGTGCAGCTTATCCAGGATGCCACATCAATGCGAGCTGTGGCAAGAAGGTTTGCTGTGTCTGTCAGCGTAGTGTCCAGAGCATGTAGGCGCTACCAGGAGACAGGCCAGTACATCAGGAGACGTGGAGGAGGCCGTAGGAGGGCAACAACCCAGCAGCAGGACCACTACCTCTGCCTTTGTGCAAGGAGGAACAGGAGGAGCACTGCCAGAGCCCTGCAAAATGACCTCCAGCAGGCCACAAATGTGCATGTGTCTGCTCAAACGGTCAGAAACAGACTCCATGAGGGTGATATGAGGGCCCGACGTCCACAGGTGGGGGTTGTGCTTACAGGCCAACACCGTGCAGGACGTTTGGCCTTTGCCAGAGAACACCAAGATTGGCAAATTCGCGACTGGCGCCCTGTGCTCTTCACAGATGAAAGCAGGTTCACACTGAGCACATGTGACAGACGTGACAGAGTCTGGAGACGCCGTGGAGAACGTTCTGCTGCCTGCAACATCCTCCAGCATGACCCGTTTGGCATTGGGTCAGTAATGGTGTGGGGTGGCATTTCTTTGGAGGGACGCACAGCCCTCCATGTGCTCGCCAGAGGTAGCCTGACTGCCATTAGGTACCGAGATGAGATCCTCAGACCCCTTGTGAGACCATATGCTGGTGCGGTTGGCCCTGGGTTCCTCCTAATGCAAGACAATGCTAGACCTCATGTGGCTGAAGTGTGTCAGCAGTTCCTGCAAGACGAAGGCATTGATGCTATGGACTGGCCCGCCCGTTCCCCAGACCTGAATCCAATTGAGCACATCTGGGACATCATGTCTCGCTCTATCTACCAACGTCACGTTGCACCACAGACTGTTCAGGAGTTGGCAGATGCTTTAGTCCAGGTCTGGGAGGAGATCCCTCAGGAGACCGTCCACCACCTCATCAGGAGCATGCACAGGCATTGTAGGGAGGTCATACAGGCACGTGGAGGCCACACACACTACTGAGCCTCATTTCGACTTGTTTTAAGGACATTACATCAAAGTTGGATCAGCCTGTAGTGTGTTTTTCCACTTTAATTTTGAGTGTGACTCCAAATCCAGACCTCCATGGGATGAAAAATTTGATTTCCATTTTTAATTTTTGTGTGATTTTGTTGTCTGCACATTCAACTATGTAAAGAACAAAGTATTTCAGAAGAATATTTAATTAATTCAGATCTAGGATGTGTTATTTTTGTGTTCCCTTAATTTTTTTTTGAGCAGTGTATATTTTTAACACTATCTGCGCTAAATTGCTAAAATTTTACAGACCCAAAAGTCTTTTTAAGGACTATTGTGTGTGGCACCAATATCTATTTTTAGCGCATCCTGCGCTAAATAGCGTGCAATAGTTAGGCCGCTGCAGACAGCGACATTATCTGCGCTACATCTCCTGTGTAATGTGTGCGCATCCCAAAAATATCTGACATCCAGTGTACTTTTTCCGAAGACTGTGTCCTCTGCGGACAGTAACATTAGCTGCACTACATCTCATGTGTAACGTGTGCACATCCAAAAAATATCAGTGACATCCAGTGTCCTTTTTCCTTAGACGTTGTCCGCTGCGGACAGTGACATCACCTGGGGTACATCTCCTGTGTAACATTTCCACATCCCAAATACCTGTGACATTCCCTGTAATTTTTTATTAGCCGCTGGTGACTAGTGATGGACGAACATCGGCCGGGACAATTCGTGTTCGCGATCAAATGTTCGCGAACCGCACGTTCGCGGCGGGCCCCATTCACTTTAATGGGCAGGCGAACCTGAAAAACCTTCAGGTCATATTTGCAGCCAGTAAACACTTACTATAAGTACACAAATAGTCCCACAACATGGACAGTGATATACCAGAGGGGGATCATTGGCAAACATTCCAACAAAAAATATGTATTTTAATTTAGGGGCCATTTTTATGCATCTTAAAGGGAAACTCTCAAAAATGTGCCCTGCTGGAGCCTAGAGAAAATGTTTTCCTATCGGTTTGATGTATACAAATGTACAGCACGTTTTTTGTATCCTGCAGAGTGCATAAAAAAAATGCATACGTTAATGTAATTTTTTTTTCTACCATGGAACTGTTTGGTGAATGGACGCCACTGTACGGCATCAGTCTGAGGCATCTGTTAACTCATAAATTTTTGGTATGCATTAAATGGATTGCAAAAATAAGATGTGAACCCAGCCCTAGTATCAGAATAAGCACCAGTACACAGCGGAGCAGCGTGGCGGAGAGGGGAGGCCGCCATGTACTGACAGAGCGCTACCTGGTCCTGGTGGTCAGGCATGAGGACTGTGTTTCCCAAGGATCATTTTCTACTGGGAAATACAGGGCACAGTATAATACACTAGAATCTATATAATATAAAGATATTAGCACCACCCCCGAATAATAATACAATTAGGTGGTCATTTATTATATATAAATACATCTATGTTAGGAGTATTTATGACAGATTTTGGCGCAAAGATCTTAACACCGCAATCTGTATATTTTTCCCGCTCATGCCAGGTCTAAAAAAGGATGGCGTTGGCAGGGAAAGGGATACAGTTATGGCCATCCAGTTATTGGATACCACCGCCATACATTGATCAGATAACACCTCTGTACAGTGACAGGATGACACCGTCATACTGTGACCGGATAAAAGGGTATAAGAGGGCACATTACAGGGAATGACTAGGGGCACTGCACAGGGTGTGGTAAGAGGGCACAATGCAGGGTGTAAGGGGGCACAGTACAGGGTGAGGGGCACAGAAGGGGGGGTGTCATGCTTGCCCTGTGAATGTGCGGAGATCTGTCAGACTGGCTGCACGTCTGACTTCTTTCTTTGTTTTGATTTGGGTTTGAGCTGGATCCACCTTCCCTCGGGTGTACTGGGTTTCATTGTTAGTGAGGCTATTTATCCCTCCTTCCCCCCAGTGGCCTGTGCGCTCTTGATTTGTGGTGGATAGTCTGCTCCAGCTCTGCTCAAGATAAGTCCTCTCCTTCATTTCCCTTTGTGTGTTTTTTCTAGGCCTCTAGGGAGATGCTTGCTTCTTCCTGATTTGAAGAAGCAGGTTGCCTCTTCCCTTTTCCATGCTGCTTAGGGTTTGCCCAGGGTGTTTAGGTTTAGGCAGGAGGGCATGTGCATATCCACCCTAAGGGTATGCACATGGGCACAGCAGTTTAGGGAAAGCTTTTAGGGATTGCTAGGTGACCCTTTTCTCCCTGGCTTTTGGGCCTAGTCGTTTGTTCTGTTTTTTTTCCCATGTTTGGTTATTTCCCCGCTTACCTACCTATTGTGACATTATAACCCGCCGAAAAAACTGTCATATCCCTGCTGTTTGTGAAATGGAGGCTATGGATGCCTTGGTTGATCGTATGCAGGGATTATCCGTGGAGGTTGCTGATCTCTGCAGTTCTGTTGAACGGTGTCAGAATGCTCTGGCGTCTGGCGCCGTTGGAGGAAATCAGGTCTACTTAGAGCCTAAAGTCGCTCTCCCTAATAGGTTCGCAGGGGGTGGTGATGACTTTATTCAGTTCAGGGAGTCCTGCAGGTTGTATTTTCGTCTGCGGCCGATGTCATCTGGTGACGAGAATCAAAGAGTGGGGATCATTATATCTCTGCTCAAAGGGGACGTTCCATCCTGGGCTTTTTCTCTGCCGACCGGTTCACCATCCCTCCGGTCGGTGGAGGAACTTTTTTAGAGCCTTGGGCTTGATTTATGATGACCCAGACAGGGTCTCTATGGCTGAATCTAATTTGCGCAGTTTGTTACAGGGAGAACGTACTGCGGAGTCGTATTGTGCAGAATTTAGAAAATGGGCAACTGACTCGGGATGGAATGATCCTGCACTCCTGAGTCAGTTTTGTCAGGGGCTATCTGAGAGGTTGAAAGATGCCCTTGCTTTTCATGAGTATCCCGATTCATTGGAGACGGCCATGTCTTGGCAGTGCGGCTTGATAGACGTCTTAGAGAAAGGTATAAGATTCCTCCCGAGCGGGGGGTCCCGTCTGTAAGTGGATCCGTCCCACCAAGTCCCTGGGGTAATATGACTTTTGAATCTGGGGCAGGAGAGGAGCCTATGCAGTTGGGCCAGGTTTCCTTTCACTCAGGTGATAGGGATTTTAGGAAGCTGTATAAGCTATGTTACTTCTGTGGAAAAGAAGGTCATTTTGTTTGTGCGTGTCCTTTTGTTAAAGGGTTTCTACCATCAGAATTACTGTAATGTAGCTGACTGACATTAGCAATGTGCTAATGTCAGCACTACATAACAGTGTGTTTTTTACATTTGTCCCTGCAGCCGTTTTTGCTAAAGTACACACTTTTACAATATGCTAATGAGCCTCTAGGTGCTATGTGGGCGAAGATTCAGCACCTAGAGGCTCGGTCTACTCACCCTTTATCCCGCCCAGGTCCTCCGTTCTGCCCGCCCCGCTCCTCTTGATTGATTTCCAAGTTCCATGCATCGTTGAGGAAATCCCGCGCCTGCGCCGTTCACTTCTTTATTCGGTGCAGGTGCAGGGAGTGAAGGCCGCGCTCCTGGTGCCGGATTCCTCACTGCACCTGCGCCGACTACGTCAGTGAGAAATCCGGCACCAGGAGCGCGGCCTTCACTCCCTGCACCTGCACCGAATAAAGAAGTGAACGGCGCAGGCGCGGGATTTCCTCAGCGATGCATGGAACTTGGACATCAATCAAGAGGAGAGGGGCGGGCAGAACGGAGGACCTGAGCGGGATAAAGGGGGAGTAGACCGAGCCTCTAGGTGCTGAATCTATGCCCACATAGCACCTAGAGGCTCATTAGCATATTGCAAAAGTGTGTATTTTAGCAAAACGGCTGCAGGGACAAATGTAAAAAACACACTGTTATGTAGTGCTGACATTATCACATCGCTAATGTCAGTCAGCTACATTACAGTAATTCTGATGGTAGAAACCCTTTAAACCTTAAAGCGGTAATGAAAAACTACGGAGGTATTCACAAAAAGAAAAGACTTCCCTGACTCTTGGTAGTGTGAATGGGGAGTCTGAGCAAGCAAATATGCATTCTCCCTGCAATACACATTTCCTCAAAACTGTTCCAGCTCCTTCAAGTTGGATGGTTTGCGCTTGTGAACAGCAATCTTTAAGTCTGACCACAGATTTTCTATTGGATTAAGATCTGGGCTTTGACTAGGCAATTCCAACACATTTACATGTTTCCCCTTAAACCACTCAAGTGTTGCTTTAGCAGTGTGTTTGGGGTCATTGTCCTGCTGGAAGGTGAACCTCCATCCTAGCCTCAAATCAAGCACAGAGTGGCACAGGTTTTGCTCAAGAATATCCCTGTATTTAGCACCATCCATCTTTCCCTCAACTCTGACCAGTTTCCCAGTCCTGGCTGGTGAAAAACATCCCCACATCTTGATGCTGCCACCACCATGTTTCACTGTGGGGATGGTGTTCTTTGGGTTATGCGATGTGTTGGTTTTGCGCCAGACATAGCGTTTTCTTTGATGGCCGAAAAGTTCAATTTTAGTCTCATCAGACCAGAGCACCTTCCTCCATACATTTTGGGGGTCTCCCACATGCCTTTTTGCAAACTCACAACATGCCTTTTTGTTTTTTGCTGAAAGTAATGGCTTTCTTCTGGCCACTCTGCCATAAAGCCCAACTCTATGGAGCGTACGGCTTATTGTCGTCCTATGTACAGATACTCCAGTCTCTGCTGTGGAACTCTGCAGCTCCTCCAGGGTTACCTTAGGTCTCTGTGCTGCCTCTCGGATTAATGCCCTCCTTGCCCGGTCCGTGAGTTTTTGTGGGCGGCCGTCTCTTGGCAGGTTTGCTGTTGTTCCATGTTCTTTCCATTTTGTTATGATAGATTTAATGGTGCTCCTGGGGATCCTCAAAGATTTGGATATTTTTTTATAACCTAACCCTGACTTGTACTTCTCAACAACATTGTCCCTTACTTGTTTGGAGAGTTCCTTGGTCTTCATGGCAGTGTTTGGTTAGTGATGCCTCTTGCTTATGTGTTCCAGCCTCTGGGTCCTTTCAAAAAAGGTGTGCATACGTAATGACAGATCATGTGACACTTAGATTGCACACAGGTGGACATCATTTCACTAATTATGTGACTTCTGAAAGTAATTGGTTGCACCAGAGCTTTTTATGGGCTTCCTAACAAAGGAGATTAATACTTGCCACATGCCAATTTTCTGTTTTCTATTTCTAAACAATAGTTTTATTTATATTTGTCTCATTTCACTTCCCCATCTTAGACTATTGTGTTCTAATCCATCACATAAAATTCAGGTTAACAAAACATTGAACTTAAGGCTGTAATGTTACAAGACACGTAAAAAAGGAAAGGGGTGAATACTTTTACAAGGCACTGTATTTTCTGGTCATTTGTCTGTTTTTAATGCCTGTTTTGCATCTGTTTTTAGTGACGGACGAACATCTGCTAGGATGGTTCGCGAACGCGATCGCACGAACGCGATCAAATGTTCGCGAACTGCAAGTTCGCGGCGGGTCCCATTCATTTTAATGGCAGGCGAACCTGAAAAACCTTCAGGTCATATTTGCAGCCAAGAAATAATTACTAGAAGTGCACAAATAGTCCCCCAACATGGACAGTGACATACCAGATGTATTATTTGAATTTGCGATCTCCATTCATTATTTTGTTCAATGTGAAATATCGGCAATATAAATTTCGTGTACGCGCATGCGCAAAATAGTTTTTTGGGGGGGCGACTGGTATATCACAGGAGTTATAATTATTTTTTCCAATACCGTTTGTCACTGTGTGTAGCAGAGGGAACACAGCAAAACCACAAACAAATGCTGCTGTACCCAAATGCACTATATAGAAAGTATATTATTGGTATATAACACTCGGCTTCAATCTGCTTTTTTGGGGGCGACTGGTATATCACACCAGTCGCCCCCCAAGGGTGTGTATTACACCCCTCTGTATTGCAGACCTATCAATAGTACACCTATACCAGTCCTTAAAAGGACTTTTGTGGACCTATTTGATAGCGTTTTTTTTCCTAACAGTCTGTCCCTGCTCCACACAGCAACCTTTCTCTACACTGACAAAAGACTGAATGTAAAATGTCGTCCATATCAGGTTTATTTATAAGGTAGGGGGTATATTCATGTGCTGAAACGTCTCAATTGGCTGTCCTGTACCACCTGATGGATGTGTCATGGGTCAAATTTCTTCACAATGTAAAAGAATATGGCGGATGCGAATATCTCCATATGTTCGGTGAATCGCGATTGGGCAAAGTTCGCCCAATCGAACCGCAAGGCGAACTGCAAGGCCATCTCAATCCGTTTTTGAAATTCAGATGAATTTCATTGTTTTGGTTTTTTAACATCCCAATCCCTGCTGTGCCCACAGTATAACCTGCAGTGTACCTAGTATAAATATTGGTCACGTTTTGCTTTCAGTATTTATAATGGCCCACTGTAGTGCCCCCAGTGTATAATACTATTGGTGGCTTATTATATGCAGGTGAGCACTATTGGGGGGCATTTACAGATACAGCCGAGCTAAAATTGACTCTGATAACACGTCACAGTGTTATCTTATGACAAAAGTCATTGAAATCCATTGAAAAAGTAAATTCACATTTTCTTCCCATTGTTTACTTAATGCGTTAATCATCAAGTTTAGCTAGGGTACATCTGTATATACACGGGGACAATATTGGGGGGCATTTTATACTGGGGGCACTATTGGCCCAATAGTACCCCCCAGTATAAAATACCCCCAATATTTCCCCCTGTGTATAAATGCCCCTGTATATAAAATGCCCCCCAGTAGGGCCCCAATATAAAATTCTGCCTAATAGTGCCGCTGTATATAAAATGTCCCTCAATAATGTTCCCCAGTATAAAATAGCTTCCAATAGTGCCCCCAGTATAAATAAGGACCCCAATAGTGTCCCCCAGTATAAATAAGGACCCCAATAGTGCCCCCCCCCAGTATAAATAGACCACCTCGCCCCCCAAGTGCCTTCACTTTTGCTGGATTTGAAAAAAATATATACTTCTTCCACTTGAGCGTTACACTTGTCCAACACTATACTGAACTTATTCCCTGCCATCATTTGCAATGCCTCTTCTGGGCTGTGGCTTGAATTGCTGGTTTCTATTATGCAGGGGGGAACTCGGAAACGGGACTGATCTGTTTTGCAGCCCATAGACTTCTATTATGATGGAATGAATAACGGAATGCCTCAAGTCATTCCGTTATGCATTCCGTAATAGAATTGCGTTATGGTCCGTGGTAACAGAATCCATAATGCAATTCACCTTTAACCAACAAACGAAGTGTGAACGGATCTCATAATATGAAATTTGCTCATCTCTTAATACAGTATTCCAGTATTGGAAAAAAGTTTTATGCGAAGCGACTTTGGATGGTTCATCCAAAGTCGATTCGCTCATCCCTAATAAATATAAGTAATGCAAGTCTACCGCTAAATATACTGATAACACCTCATTAACTAACATTTAATGTGAGCTGTAAAATGATGATAATTACCACCAAAATTACCTAGCCAAGTACCACTGGCCTAAGAAAATAGTGGCCACATCTATTTTTTTTTCATGGAGATGGGAAAAAAAGTTGCTTATTTTTATGGACTGTCCAAAAAATTTCTGGAGGGTTGGCAACCCTGTTGCTGGCTACTTGTAAAACTTGAAAATAGAGGATGGCAGGCACTCATTATCTGTAACCACCCGCAGACGACGGGTGGAAAATATTTTATTAAGTATATATAAGGGTAAAATCAATATAAAATCTATGAAAAATCAATAAGATACCAATCCAAAAAATAGAAGGAGGATAACAGAGTGGATAAAAAAGTAGAAAGAAAAAATATGGAACAGAGATGGATATTAATATATATGAGTATTAATATACACTGCTCAAAAAAATAAAGGGAACACAAAAATAACACATCCTAGATCTGAGTTAATTAAATATTCTTCTGAAATACTTTGTTCTTTACATAGTTGAATGTGCTGACAACAAAATCACACAAAAATAAAAAAATGGAAATCAAATTTTTAACCCATGGAGGTCTGGATTTGGAGTCACACTCAAAATTAAAGTGGAAAAACACACTACAGGCTGATCCAACTTTGATGTAATGTCCTTAAAACAAGTCAAAATGAGGCTCAGTAGTGTGTGTGGCCTCCACGTGCCTGTATGACCTCCTTACAACGCCTGTGCATGCTCCTGATGAGGTGGCGGACGGTCTTCTGAGGGATCTCCTCCCAGACCTGGACTAAAGCATCTGCCAACTCCTGGACAGTCTGTGGTGCAATGTGACGTTGGTGGATAGAGCGAGACATGATGTCCCAGATGTGCTCAATTGGATTCAGGTCTGGGGAACGGGCAGGCCAGTCCATAGCATCAATGCCTTCGTCTTGCAGGAACTGCTGACACACTCCAGCCACATGAGGTCTAGCATTGTCTTGCATTAGGAGGAACCCAGGGCCAACCGCACCAGCATATGGTCTCACAAGGGGTCTGAGGATCTCATCTCGGTACCTAATGGCAGTCAGGCTACCTCTGGCGAGCACATAGAGGGCTGTGCGTCCCTCCAAAGAAATGCCGCCCCACACCATTACTGACCCAATGCCAAACCGGTCATGCTGGAGGATGTTGCAGGCAGCAGAACATTCTCCACGACGTCTCCAGACTCTGTCACATCTGTCACATGTGCTCAGTGTGAACCTCCTTTCATCTGTGAAGAGCACAGGGCGCCAGTGGCGAATTTGCCAATCTTGGTGTTCTCTGGCAAATGCCAAATGTCCTGCACGGTGTTGGCCTGTAAGTACAACCCCCACCTGTGGATGTCGGGCCCTCATATCACCCTCATGGAGTCTGTTTCTGACCGTTTGAGCAGACACATGCACATTTGTGGCCTGCTGGAGGTCATTTTGCAGGGCTCTGGCAGTGCTCCTCCTGTTCCTCCTTGCACAAAGGCAGAGGTAGCGGTCCTGCTGCTGGGTTGTTGCCCTCCTACGGCCTCCTCCACGTCTCCTGATGTACTGGCCTGTCTCCTGGTAGCGCCTCCATGCTCTGGACACTATGCTGACAGACACAGCAAACCTTCTTGCCACAGCTCGCATTGATGTGCCATCCTGGATAAGCTGCACTACCTGAGCCACTTGTGTAGGTTGTAGACTCCGTCTCATGCTACCACTAGAGTGAAAGCACCACCAGCATTCAAAAGTGACCAAAACATCAGCCAGGAAGCATAGGAACTGAGAAGTGGTCTGTGGTTACCACTCCAGAACCACTCCTTTATTGGGGTGTCTTGCTAATTGCCTATAATTTCCACCAGTTGTCTATCCCATTTGCACAACAGCATGTGAAATTGATTGTCACTCAGTGTTGCTTCCTAAGTGGACAGTTTGATTTCACAGAAGTGTGATTGACTTGGAGTTACATTGTGTTGTTTAAGTGTTCCCTTTATTTTTTTGAGCAGTGTATATAAATATATATGAAAAGATTTTTCATTGATTTTATATTGATTTTACCCTTATATATACTTAATAAAATATATTCCACCCGTCGTCTGTGGGTGGTTACAGATAATGCCATCCTCTATTTTCAATTTTAACCACTTTCTATTAATTGGGTGTTCTCAATCAGGGCAAGTGCACCATACCCATATTAACCGGCGGGCGAGCCTCTATATTACTATCTAATCTACTTGTAAAACTTGTCACCCCCTGCTAGTAGTGCTAAAAAGCAAGGTTCCCCTAGACCCCAATCCAGTTGTGCCAATCCAGTCTTGATACTGGGTCCACTACCTGACCCATTTAAGAAGCTGTCAGCCAATCAATTATCTAATTGAAATGCTTCTTGGCTACGTTAAGGCTAGGGCTACATGACGACATGTGTCGTGCAACATTTTGTCGCACCAATCTTGTGCAGCAATTTTTACAATGATAGTCTATGATGTCATACTGCGACATGCAACATGCTGCGACTGCGACACGACAGTAGCAAAAAATCCATCCAAGATGGATTTTTCTGCGACTGTTGCGTCGCAGTCACAGCCTGTTGCATGTTGCAGTGCGACACCATAGACTATAATTATAAAAATTGTCGCGTGACATTGGTGTGACACCAATGTCGCGTGACACATGTTGCAGTGTAGTTGTGCCCTATGTGTCGCGCGACTTATTGTCGTGTGACACATATCGTCGTGTAGCCCTAGCCTAATACTGTTGTTGCCCATCTTGCTTACTTTGATTTCCACCTTGTCTGACATACTTCACCAGCCAGAAATCAGGACCCCATAGGGATCTATGACGTCATCAACATAAAAACCATAATGTTTGTATAGTGCTGCAGAATATGTCAGCGTTATATAAGGGAATAAAAAATAAATAGATATATATAAGAGTGACAAGTGTTATAGGACCTGTACTTCGACTTCTGCATTAGGATCCACTTGATGAACTTTAACAAATACCGTACAAGTTAAATATATCGGTTCCAGTCGGAAACAAAATCTATGAGTTAGTACATATTTTTTAAGGTATTTATGCCAATTCAGCCTATGCTACAAATGAAAAAGAATAAAAGTACCCATAGAGAAAAAGGTTGTCAAGCTCTGGCTAAGAAAACGAACAATGATTAATTCGGATAAGCTTCACCGAGCCTCATTACTTCCAAGTGTTGCTGTTTTGCAAGTTTTTCATGAATATATCTAGCGCAACCAAAGCTGAAAATTAGTAATGTGATGTCAAGCTGTACTGCAAACACGGCCACTTTCATGTATATGAAAAGTAAAAAGTTTGGTGGCAGTTTAAAGGTGTCATAGACTCGAATGGGTTCATGAACCCAGGCTAAAAGCAGCATCTCCAAACTTCTACTGCACCAATTTATTTTCCAGCAGAGCTTGTTATTATATCTGGAAGGGTCATTTACAATTGAAAAAAAATAGATCTGGTTGGATATCTTATATTAGCATGGCTCTTATGGTTGATCATTCATATTTTATTTTATTTTTTTGCGAGTTAATGACCTGAAGGACACTTTTGGGAGCAGTTCCTGAGAAGTTAAAGTACAGGGTGGGCCATTTATATGGATACACCTTAATAAAATGGGAATGGTTGGTGATATTAACTTCCTGTATGTGGCACATTAGTATATGTGAGGGGGGAAACTTTTCAAGATGGGTGGTGACCATGGCGGCCATTTTGAAGTCCGCCTTTTTGAATCCAACTTTTGTTTTTTCAATAGGAAGAGGGTCATGTGACACATCAAACTTATTGGGAATTTCACACGAAAAACAATGGTGTGCTTGGTTTTAACGTAACTTTATTCTTTCATGAGTTATTTACAAGTTTCTGACCACTTATAAAATGTGTTCAATGTGCTGCCCATTGTTTTGGATTGTCAATGAATCTCTCTTCTCGCACTCTTCACACACTGATAGCAACACCGCAGGAGAAATGCTAGCACAGGCTTCCAGTATCCGTAGTTTCAGGTGCTGCACATCTCGTATCTTCACAGCATAGACAATTGCATAGACAATTGCCTTCAGATGACCCCAAAGATAAAAGTCTAAGGGGGTCAGATCGGGAGACCTTGGGGCCATTCAACTGGCCCACGACGACCAATCCACTTTCCAGGAAACTGTTCATCTAGGAATGCTCGGACCTGACACCCATAATGTGGTGGTGCTGGAAAAACTCAGGGAACGTGCCAGCTTCAGTGCATAAAGAGGGAAACACATCATCATGTAGCAATTTCACATATCCAGTGGCCTTGAGGTTTCCATTGATGAAGAATGGCCCCACTATCTTTGTACCCCATATACCACACCATACCATCAATTTTTTTGTTCCAACAGTCTTGGAGGGATCTATCCAATGTGGGTTAGTGTCAGACCAATAGCGGTGGTTTTGTTTGTTAACTTCACCATTCACATAAAAGTTTGCCTCATCACTGAACAAAATCTTCTGCGTAAACTGAGGGTCCTGTTCCAATTTTTGTTTTGCCCATTCTGCAAATTCAGTGCGCCGATCTGGGTCATCCTCGTTGAGATGCTGCAGTAGCTGGAGTTTGTAAGGGTGCCATTTGTGAGTAGCTAATATCCGCCGAAGGGATGTTCGACTAATGCCACTCTCCAGTGACATGCAGCGAGTGCTACGCTGTGGGCTCTTGCTCAATGAAGCTAGGACAGCCACTGATGTTTCTTCATTAGAGACAGATTTCATGCGTCCACATTTTGGCAAATCCAACACTGAACCAGTTTCACGAAACTTAACAAGCAGTTTGCTAACTGTAGCATGGGAGATGGGTGGTCTCGTAGGGTGTCTTGCATTGAAATCTGCTGCAATGACCCGGTTACTACATTCACCAGACATCAACACAATTTCTATCCGCTCCTCACGTGTTAATCTTTGCGACATGTCAATGGCTGTAAACAAAGAGAAACTTGTAAATAACTCATGAAAGAATAAAGTTACGTTAAAACCAAGCACACCATTGTTTTTCATGTGAAATTCCCAATAAGTTTGATGTGTCACATGACCCTCTTCCTATTGAAAAAACTAAAGTTGGATTAAAAATGGCTGACTTCAAAATCGCCGCCATGGTCACCACCCATCTTGAAAAGTTTCCCCCCTCACAATATACTAATGTGCCACAAACAGGAAGTTAATATCACCAACCATTCCCATTTTATTAAGGTGTATCCATATAAATGGCCCAACCTGTAGAACTCCCGGCAAAATGACCAACTCTCTGATCTCCAACTGACACAGGACAGGAAGTCAGTTATGTCTCTATTCATTCCTATTCACTCTCAAGGCTTATTTTAAGAGCTGAACATTGACTTATAGGATAGCTGCCTTACATCTGGTGGCTTTTTAAGGGCTCATTTGCATCCCTTCCCTCCTAGAATTCCAGAGGAGCATGTATGGCCTATAAGTCTCCTCACACTGATTAAGGTGCTCTCTCCCTAAGGAGAGATAGTTCCCCCCTGACCCGGACACAGGCCTCTCACCCAGTTAAGCCAGTACTCTCTGCTCTGCACTGATGAGCGGCAATCACCCCGAAACAGCTGTCTGCAGATGAGGTGTTGGCTTGCTTAATATCCAAGTCATGTTTCAAGGCTTAATTTAAGAGCTGAACATTGACTTATAGGATAGCTGCCTTACATCTGGTGGCATTAGAGGCAGAGCTTGGTAAGAGCTCATTTGCATCCCTTCTCTCCATATTCATTCCTATGAGACTGAGAGTGAGGCTTCCATGGGAATACAAAGAGAAACTGCCTTCCTTCCTGTCCACACATAAGATGCTGTGTCAGCTGGAGAGTCTGATTGTTGGTCACATGACACAGCTGAGTATCAGAAGGGAGGGGATAATTCACAAATACAGGCACTGGTAAGGCTACTTTCACACTAGCGTTTTGCATTTTCCAGTATTGAGTTCCGTTAGAGGGGCTCAATACCGGAAGAAAACGCTTCAGTTTTGTCCCCATTCATTGTCAATGGGGACAAAACTGAACTGAACAGAACAGAATGCTCCAAAAGGCATTCCGTTCTGTTTAGTGGAGTTCCCAGACCGGAGAGCAAACCGCAACATGCTACGGTTTTCTTTCCATCCTGGGATGCGGAGCAAGACGGATCCGTCACGACCCCCAATGCAAGTCAATAAGGATGGATTCGTTTTCTCGGACACAATCTGCCACAATAGACAACGGATCCGTCCCCCATTGACTTTCAATGGAGTTCATCACAGATAAGTCTTGGTTATGTTAATAGCGGATGCAGATGGTTGTATTATCAGTAACAGAAGCATTTTTGCTAAACCCTGCTGGACCCAGCAAAAACGCTAGTTTGAAAGTAGCCTAAGAAAATTACATTCACTACAGATTACATCATGTACCATTCTAAAAGGTGAGAGAATAACATTTTTGGTGGGAGTTCTTCTTTAAATAAGTTTGAAAATTATTTCTGCTAGCACTAGAAGGTGCTCACTTCATAATATGCTACTGTTGTGTTCAATAAATAGCTCCTCCTAGTGGTGGCTACAGTGAAACAGAATTGTGTCATGTAACTATATGTCTGTGTGAAGGGAACATTCCATCCTCTGGGGCAAAGTTCTCAAATACCATAGAATCCATCAACACCAATAAACTTGAGCTTCTATCAGTATTGAAATTTGTCTATTTGCTGGAAAAGAGATCGTAGAGCTCCAGATAATTGCTGGAGAATGGGGTCTTTGCTTCAGTGTTTCCCTGTGGCAGGTCTTTGTCTTACTTCTGTTCATCATCTTCAGAGCTTGGGAAAAATGGACATTATAGGATCAAAAAAAATTAGTAGATTAACCCATTCCTGACTGAGTGATTTTTCCCTTTTTTCATTTTTGTTTTTTTACTCCCTGTCTTCCTAGACTTGTTTTTTTTTTTTTTGCACTTTCTAATGACACTATTTAAAAATGCATATCATGTATTGGGAAGCTGGGAGGTGGGAAATTCTAAATGGGGTGGAATTGGAATAAAACACAATTCGATCTTATTTTTATGAGTTTTGTTTTTATGGTGTTTCCTATGTGACAAAACTGAAATATTCACTTCATTTTCTGGGTCTTTATAATTACAGCAATGCCAATTTTTTTTTAAAAGTTTTACTTGTGTTTTAATACTTAAAAAAACCAAAAAACTTAGGGATTTTTTTTCTTTGCTTTAGCATATTCTGACCCCCGTAACTGTATTTACATCTACAGAACTGTGTGATGGCTTCTTTTTTGTGGGGTGATCTGTAGTTTCTATTTATGCCATTTAAGAGTGTGCATGACTTTTTGATCACTTTTTGTTAACATTTTTGGGGAGGAGGGGTGAGCAGAAAACAGCAATTCGGCCATTTTATTTTTAATTTTTTTTTTGTTCTGCTGTTCACCACATGGGATAAATATTTATAGATGTTAATAGTACAGGCGTTTTGGCGCATTTTTTTTATTGTTTATCTATTTTTATTTTTACTATGGTCACAGGGAAGGATTTGAAATTTTATACTTTTAAAAAAAACTTTTTTTTTTTCACTTTCTTTTCAACTTATTTTAAGTCCCCATGGGGGACTTTAAAAATCTGATTGTCTGATTGCTTCTTCCATAGACTGCAATGAATTAACATTGCATCCTATGGGAGATTTACTGTTTTCCTTAGGAACTTCTCTATGGCAGCCCTTGGGTTTTCAGAAGCAACCCCGATCTTCACTTATGGACCATAGCATCTGAGGGGTTAAAAGTCTATAATCTGTAATGTTGCTGATTGCAGACTTTGCTTCTGGGTGTCTGCTGTGTAAAATAGCAGATGGCAGGCACCCGGTAGCTATGGTCCTGCTCAGCAGATGTTAGGAAGTGGATGAAGGGGTTGTATCCCCATTAAATGTTATTTTAATATAATTTAGCATGAAGAACTAGTTACTTTTGTAATTTGCTTTCTGTTGCAGAAATGCTTTGTAAGATATTCTATTTACTTAATCATAAAAGCATCTCCAGAGGTGTAAACACATACTCAGTTCCATCTTTCAACTGTCACCAGACATATTTATGCTTAAAGGTAACCTGCACCTGGATTTTGGGTATAGAGCTGAGGACATGGGTTGCTAGATTGCCGCTAGAACATCCACAATATCCAGTCTCCAAAGCTCTTTGTGCTTTTATTGTGTCAAAAAACGATTTTATAGATATGTAAATGAACCTTAGATAAGTCCTGTCCTCGATGCTTGAGAGATGAGTCCAGCGTTCTCTGACTCTGAGCCCAGCCACGCCCACTGTGAAGAAGCCCAGCACCGCTCCGCATACTCCGAATCTCCTCCTTGCTCCCTGACGTCACAAAGCTAGAGCGTCGTAATCTTGCGATGCGCGAGCTAGCGCATGCGCAGTTCGTTCACTAAGGCTGATGCCATAACAGGGAAGGAACACTATGCCGACACTGCGCATGTGCTAGCTCGCGCATTGCGTGATTACGGCGCTCTAGCTTTGTGATGTCGGGGAGCAAGGAGGAGATTCGGAGTATGCGGGGCGGTGCTGTGCTCCTTCACAGTGAGCGTGGCTGGGCTCAGAGCCAGAGAACGCTGGACTCCTCTCTGAAGCATACAGGAGACAGGACTCATCTAAGGTTCATTTACATATCTATAAAATCATTATTTTTTTTTACACAATAAAAGCACAAAGAACTATTGGGACTGGATATTGCGGATGTGCTAGCGGCAATCTAGCAGCCCATGTCCTCAGCTCTATACCCAAAATCCAGATGACAGGTTCCCTTTAAAAGTTGTGACAGTTACAGGGAAAGGAAACATCTAGTGTTGGGCGAGCATGCTCGGCCGAACACTAATTTTACTTAAGCATCGCGATGCTCGGCACATCACGGTGTCCGGCCGAATACCGCGTGTGCTCGAGTCTCCTCACCGCACATTTGTTGGCTGCTACGCCGCCAATAAACGTGCAGGTAAGTCATGTTGGCTACTGGCATTACAGTAATTGACTGGCCGAAACGCGTCATTGTGTGCTATATAGCACCCGATGACATGTGTTCGGCTCCGTCTTAGTCAAGGAGAGCTGGAGAGCAGAAGGGAGAGATAGTATAGGGAGTGAAATAGGAATATTGTAGTTATACATGTTATAGACCCAAAATTCCTTTTAAGGACTATTGTGTGTGGCAGCAATATATATTTTTAGTGCAACCTTCACTAAATTGCTAAAACTTGTTAGAGACCCAAAAGTCCTTTTAAGGACTATAGTTGTATCTGGCAGCAATATATATTTTTAACGCAACCTGCGCTAAATAGCTTGCAATTGTTTGGCCGCTGCAAATAGCGACATTATGTGTGCTACATCTTCTGTCTAACGTGTGCGCAGCCTAAAAATATCTGTGACATCCAGTGTTCTTTTTCCATAGACGGTGTCCACTGCGGACAGTTCCATTACCTGCGCTACATCTCCTGTATAATGTTTGCGTATCCGAAATATCAGTGACATTCAGTCAAATTCTTTTGCTGCTGGTGGCAGCGACATTACCTGTGCTACATCTCCTGTATAATGTTTGCCCTAAATATCAGTGACATAAATTCAGTGTAATTTTTTATTAGGCGTTGGTGACACCGACATTACTTGCGCTATGCCTCCTGTATAACGTTTGTGCATCCTAAATATCAGTGACATTCATTCAGTGTAATTTTTTATTAGGTGGTGGTAACAGCAACGATACTTGCGCTATGCCTCCTGTTTAACGTGTGCGCATCCTAAAAATTTCTGTGACATTCTGTGTACTGTACTTTATTTGCGCATACACTTACAAAACCTGCGCTACTGTAAGTGTGACATACTTGACAGCATATATACCATTTAATATGCGCAAGGCGAGCAGTAAGGGACAGGGAAATGGCCGTGCTGCTGATGGTGCACACAGGCCGTGGCCCTGGGTGAAACTGTGCCTGCTGCCAGAGCACAAGAAACACACTCATCCACGATACCTACTTTCTTGTCCCAGTTTGCAGCGCGGCGCAGGACACCACTCTCAGTCACACCAGTGCGACCCCAGGTGGTTGGTTGGATTGCAGCAAATAATGCTTCCAGTCGGTTAAGCACCACCCTGTCTTTCACAAAGTCTAGTCTCAGTAGCCAAGATTCTGGTCAACAGAATTCTCACCCTGATACTCCTTCCATCCTCCATGGAGAGTTTTGGCAAACAAGTGATCCCACACTCGGATATTCTGAGGAGCTGTTTTCCTCACCATTCCTTAATTTGGGCCTCTCGCCAGGCCCGCTTGAAGAGGGACATGAGGAGATATTGTATAGAGAAGATAATTGTATAGTGGGCACTCAATATCTGCAGCTACACTCAGGGTACAACACGTTTATTACATAATATAATATTAAATAGCATTCAATAAAACACATAAGAATTATTTTAAGAGTTAATGGCAATTTTGGTTAAAAAATTTTTTTAGTTAGTTATATAAATGACAATCTAATAATACAATCTATTAAAAATTCATAACCTATATTGTTAATTCATTAAGACCATCCTAAAAGTTCCTTAAAAATCCTTCACACTAATTGATATAGTGTATAATTTTTTTTTAATTTTTTTTATATCCGATGTTTCAAGCACTTATAGTGCTATGTCCGTGCTGTTCACAGGTTAAAAAGTTTCAAGTATAGATGATCAGGGTGGTATTAGTATTTAGGGGTTAATTTCATGCAGTGTATAGGTTGTACTCACTGTCTGTAGTCCGGTCTTTTTCTATTACTGACTGTAATGGTGTCCCACTACAAGTCAGGGCACTCACCCCTCTTCTTCTATCCAGCAACGTGTGTAGATCTGCGGTTTGTCCTAGTCACAGCTACCGCGTCTGCTTGGTAAGGTAGTTCCGGTTTCTGCTCAGCGTCCCACGTGTTGATGGTATCTCACGTGATCGGAGCTTGAGGAAGTTCCACGTGATCTGTGTTCTGTTCCGGAGGCGGTACCAACCTCCGTACGGACAAATGTTTGCACAGATATTTCCTGGAATTTTTCGCAATAATGCCGGTAATTAAGATGCTGTACAGTGTCTTCTTAGTGTGGGGATCTCATCCGCTATCGCTATACGCGTTCCGGGGTCACCTACCCCTTCATCAGCTACTGATGAAGGGTAGGTGATCCCGAAACGCGAGGGAAACTCATCCGCTATCGCTATACGCGTTTCGGGGTCACCTACCCCTTCATCAGCTACTGATGAAGGGGTAGGTGATCCCGAAACGCGTATAGCGATAGCGGATGAGATCCCCACACTAAGAAGACACTGTACAGCATCTTAATTACCGGCATTATTGCGAAAAATTCCAGGAAATATCTGTGCAAACATTTGTCCGTACGGAGGTTGGTACCGCCTCCGGAACAGAACACAGATCACGTGGAACTTCCTCAAGCTCCGATCACGTGAGATACCATCAACACGTGGGACGCTGAGCAGAAACCGGAACTACCTTACCAAGCAGACGCGGTAGCTGTGACTAGGACAAACCGCAGATCTACACACGTTGCTGGATAGAAGAAGAGGGGTGAGTGCCCTGACTTGTAGTGGGACGCCATTACAGTCAGTAATAGAAAAAGACCGGACTACAGACAGTGAGTACAACCTATACACTGCATGAAATTAACCCCTAAATACTAATGCCACCCTGATCATCTATACTTGAGACTTTTTAACCTGTGAACAGCACGGACATAGCACTATAAGTGCTTGAAACATCGGATATAAAAAAAAAAAAAAAAATAATTATACACTATATCAATTAGTGTGAAGGATTTTTAAGGAACTTTTAGGATGGTCTTAATGAATTAACAATATAGGTTATGAATTTTTAATAGATTGTATTATTAGATTGTCATTTATATATCTAACTAAAAAATTTTTTTAACCAAAATTGCCATTAACTCTTAAAATAATTCTTATGTGTTTTATTGAATGCTATTTAATATTATATTATGTAATAAACGTGTTGTACCCTGAGTGTAGCTGCAGATATTGAGTGCCCACTATACAATTATCTTCTCTATACTATATTGTGGTTGGGGTGAACCACACCTTAGTGTGAGCACCTGTTCATGATATCAGGAGGGGTGAGCTACTATATTCATAATTTTTCTGCATGAGGAGATATTGTGCCCTGATTCCCAAACTCTAGAGCATCCACAGTCAGAAGAAGATGACGGTGGGGAACGGCAATTAGTGTTTCACGAGGTGGATGATGATGATGAGACACAGTTGCCAATAAGTCAACAGCAATTAGTGTCTCAAGAGGCTGATGATGAGGATGTGACACAGTTGTCAATAACTGAGGTTGTTGTTAGGTCAACAAGTCAGGAGGATGACCAGAGTGAGGAAGTGGAAGAGGAGGTGCTGAACGATTAAGTCATTGACCCAACCTGGGAAGGTGGCAAGCCAAGAGAGGACAGCAGTACATAGGGAGAGGCATCCACAGCACCGTAACAGGCTGGAAAAGGCAGTGGGGTGGCAAAAGGGAGAAGGCGGGCTACACCAAACAAGCTCGCAACTGTTCCCTGGAGCATCCCGTTGCGGCAATCTCCCTTGCCAAGGGGTAGGTGTTCCGCAGTCTGGCGCTTTTTTGAGGAAAGTGCGGACGATAAAAGAATTGTCATTTGCAACCTGTGCCGTACCAAAATGAGCAGGGGTGTGAACACTAGCAACCTCACCACTACCAGCATGATCCACCACATGGCATCAAAGCACCCTAATAAATGGGCCGAACGCCTGGGTCCACAACCAGTGTCTGCGGGTCACACCACTGCCTCCTCTTCCCCTGTGTTATGTGCTGGCCAATCCCCTGTCCAAGACGCAGGCCCGGATGCCTCCCACCATGCACCTGGACCTTCGCAAGCACAATCAGCTAGCAGATCCACTTCTGTATCCCAGCGCAGCATACATATGTCTATACCCGAGGTTGCCATTTAGGCTTGTAGACACTGAGGCTTTCCGCAGCCTGATGGTGACGCCTGTCCCGCGGCACTCTGTTCCCAGCCGCCAATATTTTTCAGTGTGCAGTCCCAGCCTTACACCAGCATGTGTCCCGTAACATCACCCATGCCCTGTCCGACACAGTTATTGGGAAGGTCCACTTAACGACTGACACATGGACAAGTGCTTTTGGGCAGGGACGCTACATTTCCCTGACGCACACTGGATGAACATTGTGGAGGCCGGGAGCGAGTCATACCCTATGATGGCAAAGTTGCTACTGATGCCAAGGATTTCTGGTCCTACTTCCATCAGGGTTTCTGCTGCCACCTACGTTATTGGCTGCAACCCCCCCTTCTCCTCCTCTGCCTCCTCCTCCACTTCCACCTCTGAATTATCATCTAGCAGCACCAGTCAGCCATCAGTCAGTAGCTGGAAGCAGTGTAGCACTGCAGTGGGGAAGCGGCAACAGGCTTAAACTGATCTGCTTAGGTGACAAACAGCACACCGCCGCAGAGCTATGGCAGGGGATAAGAGAACAGACTGAGCTGTGGCTATCGCTACTCAACCTACAACCAGGCATGGTTGTGTCTAATAATAGCCGTAACTTGGTGGCGGCTTTGGAGCTCGGCAAGCTCACACACATACCATGCCTAGCCCACATGTTCAACCTAGTGGTTCAGCGGTTTCTCAAAACTTACCCCAATTTGCCTGAGCTACTGGTGAAGGTGCGATGCATGTGTGCCCATTTCCACAAGTCATCGACAGCTTCCGCCGGTCTGACAACGCTGTAGCAGCACTTGCAATTGCCAGCTCACCGATTGTTGTGCGACGTGAGCACACGCTGGAACTCGACGTTCCACATGTTGGCCAGGCTTTGTGAGCATCAGATGGCAGTAGTGGAATACCAGCTGCAACATGGTCGTCGCCTATCCAGTCATCTTCCGCTCTCTCCACAAGCGACGAGTGGGCATTGATGTCTGACCTCTGTGAGTTTTTACGCAACTTTGAGAAATAAACACAGATGGTGAGCGACGATAACGCTATTATCAGCGCAACCATCCAACTTCTGTGTCTACTCAAACACTCGCTGCTCCCAATTAAGGCGGACACTTTGCATGTGGAAGAGGTGGAAATGGGGAAGAAAGTATACAGGGTGATAGCCAAACCACCCTCAGATCATCTTCTCAGCGCAAATTGGATGAGGTGGAGGAGGAGCAGGAGACAGTTGCCTCCGCTACAGAGGGTAGTACCCATGGACGTTTTATTTAATCTGTTCAGCGTGGATGGGTAGAAGAGGAGGAAGAGGATGAGGAGATTGAGAGTCATCATCCTGATGAGGACAGAAAAGTCTTGTCTGTTGGGACTCTGGCACACATGGCTGAATTTTTCTTAGGCTGCCTGTTGGCCAACACCGATTACTGGTTGTTCACCCTTCTCGACCCCCGCTACAATGAGAACTTCTCATCTCTCATTCCTGTGGTGGAGAGGATGAGCAAAATGGTGCAATACCAGAAGGCCCTTGTGGAAAAATTGCTCTAAAAATTTTCAGCTGACAACGCTGGCTGCAGAATATGTAGTTCCTTGGCCAACCGAGGAGGAGAGACTAGGGGAACACACAGCAGTTCCAACAGGCAGGGCAACACTCTCCAATGCCTGGGACAGTTTTATGACACCCCGCCAGCACCCTCAATCTGATGCACGCCTAGTGTCACAAGGAGGGAAACATTTTGGAAGATGGTGAAGGAGTATGTAGCTGACCTTGTCAGCGGATTCAGTGATCCCTGTGTGCCTTAAAACTATTGAGTGTACAAGCTGGACACGTGGCATGAACTGACGCTCTACACCTTGGAAGTGCTGGCCTGCCCGCCGCCAGAGTTTTGTCAGAGCGTGTATTTAGTGCTCCTGGGGGCATAATAACTGATAAGCACATCCGCCTGTCAACTGAAAATGCTGACAGGTTGACTCTTATAAAAATGAACAAGGCTTGGATTGCCCCTGACTTGTCAACTCCACCAGAGGAAAGCGGCTGAACATAAAGGCACTGTAAATGTGGCTTTTCTGGTGTATTGAATGCACTGTATTCCCATGCACCCCTTCCACCACTAAAAAGGGTGTATGGTTCAATCTCCCTTTTCTCGTCCTCCTCCATCATATCAACATACTTATTAGGCTGCCCTCGCTCCTAATGTTTTAGAGGGTCAGCTCAGCAGCGGGCCCTCACCCATATTGTTTTTGAGGGTCACCAGCAGGCCCTCACTCATAATGTTTTTGAGGGTCACCAGCAGGCGCTCAACCATAAGGTTTTAGAGGGTCAGCTCAGCAGCAGACCCTCACCCCTAAATTTTTAGATGGTCAGCTTGGCAGCAGGCTCTTGCCCGCAAACTTTTTTAGATGGTCAGCTCGGCAGCAGGCTCTTGCCCACAAACTTTTTTAGATGGTCAGCTCGGCAGCAGGCCTTCGTCCATAATGTTTTAGATGGTCACAGGCCCCCACCCACAACATTTTTAAGATGGTTAGCTCGGCGGCAGGCCCTCGCCCACAATTTATTTTAGATGGTCAGCTCAGCAGCAGGTCCTCACCCCTAATGTTTTAGAGGGTCACCAGCAGGCCATCAATCATAATTTTTCAAGGGTGTGTATAATGCCCTCCTTTTATATGATATACAGGTTGCATCGGAGTGCCTCTTCCTTGTAATTTTTGGCAGCACTTGCACTTTATATACAAGTAAATATACAGGACAGAATGTTTCCTAACAATTTTTCCTCTAAAATCTATTTTATCTTCTGTTTGGTGCATATTATTGTCAGTCTGTAAAAGTGGCGTACTACTCGGACAACATCATACCCAGCAGCGAGTTGGGAGTCCAAGATGTATCCAGACATCCTCCCCATGCTGCTCCTGAACCATTTCAGTGGTGTTTCCATCAATTTCTGCCCTTTTCCTATGAACCAGACACCCTCCCCTCTTCAGAGCATGGAGTGCCTGGTTTAATGCTTGAGTTCTCCCATTGCCTTCCTTGTGCTTGGGTGGTCTGTAGAGCAGCCGAGCATCCCGAGGTGTTCTACTTGAGCACCCGAGCACTTTGGTGCTCGACCGACACTAGAAACATCCCTTGAAAAGGGACACACCCACTGAGCTGCCAGCCTGAACAAAATCTAGCAGACCCATTGAAGCAATGAATGGGGAGATCACTGGATCTTACATTAACATTGGATAACCCCTATAAGACCAACAAATCAGTTGCGTCTTTTGAGACAAGGGTAATCACTAAGCTTGTAGCCCCACACAAGTTTAGTAAGCCTGTTGTTACAAATTACAACTGTGTCCACCTGAGTTCTTCTGAGATCCACACGTGAGAAGACAATGTACAAAGATCCTGCATAAGGACACGTCCCTTACATCTTTGCGTAGTCAGCAGGATTGGCCAACTGCAGTACCCCAGAATAGGGTACTTGCAAACTACTGTTGTTATGTAATGTGAATCTTATTGGGGGCCCTCTTAGAGACCCTCGGGATGTTTAAATCAATAAACTAAATCCCTTTAGGGGTCTCTAATAAATGGTGTGACCAAATTAAAATTTTATATCTTTATTATGACTCAATTAAAACTACAAAGGTGAAAAGAAAAACTATGTCTTAAAATTATCAGTGACAGTGAGGTTGAGTATTTTAGTAGCTGCCAGTGGTTACTAGCGGCAACTGAGGGATTTGTGGTATCCAATTACACTACACTTGAGCACAGGTATTATTTGCCCCTCTGACCTCTGCAGATTTTTTCTTTTTTGTGTAAATCGGTCCACCACAAATGATTAAATGGGTATATTACACCCCACTATTTGCTGAGCCTGCATACGGTCCATAAACGTGTGGGTTTGTTTTTTGGCACTGTGAGGGTGGCCACATATACTACGTAATCTAGTTGTGTATGGTCTGCATTGTTCACAGCCGTACACAGATTTTGAAGAGCCTGACGTGTATTGGCAATTGGTGGGAGTAATGCTTCCCACCGTTTGTGCAAGACCAGTTTATTTCACAGGTCGCACATTTGTAGCAATTGCTCTAAGGTATTATGTACCATTAAACACGCTGCGGCTTGTTTGGAAACATTTCTAACTATGTAAGGACTCTGCCCTGCCACTATGTATCCCTCACGCTGATCACATGCACCCGTTCGGCACTATCACCGGCACGCTCGCTCAGCCATTCATTCCTGGTATCCGATGCACTTTATAATATTGCTTGCCCTCAAATAGCACATGCGCTACACTAAAGTTCCTCACTATTCACTGTCTAAAACCGCTCAATCGCTACACTGTTTTACACCCCTCCCAGGGCCGTCTTTGCCGCAGGGCAAAAGGGGCAGCTGCCTCGGGCCCAGTTGCTCCTGGGGGCCCAAGGGAGCTCCGTTTCCTGAGTCCCGACTCGCGACTCCCATTCAGTGACGGTCTATGCAGCAGCGCAGCGCAGCAGTCTTCAGAACAACTTGAACTTACAAGCGCTGCTGCCTGCTTAGCAAGCACGTCGGGGCCCGTCACGTGGTAAAAGGGGGTGTGTGACTCACTGCAGCCTGGTGACTGACTAAGTCCCCGCCTCCGGTCCGGAGCTAAAGGGATTGGGTGGTGAGTCACAGCCTCACGTGACCAGACAACCAGACCAGTGACTCACTCACCTAATAGTACCTTAAGTTACACAGCCAGACCTGCCACTGCCGCGCCAGGAGGGGAGGAGGTAAGATAAAGCAAAAAGCAGTGGCCCTGCATATATATTGACTTTATTTTATATTAGAAACCGGTCAGGTCACCGAATCCGAATTAATAATTGCCATTCATAAATTAGTGGGGGATTATTATAGAGACATAAGGGGTTGGGTTGGGTTGTTCTCTCTGTCTGCTGCTGAACGGTGGCCTCGGGCCCACCACCGGCCACATTTACTAATCTTTGCTCAGGGTGGGCCCTCATGGTGTGGACTGGACTGGTCATTTTTGTAGTGTACGGGAACTGTAATACCCGTCACTACCAAAGTGTCACTTGGTGTGCTGTCGTCCCTCCTAATTATGGGGAAGTTGTTATATGTCAGTTTTATAAAATGTCATGTAATGTATGTATTTTCCTGTTACTGAAACTTGCATGTACAGGCCTGCTAGGGGTGTCATTCCAGCTTCTAGTCAATAGAGGGAGCTAGGGAGCCCTAGTTTATATAAGTCCCAGTCAGGGAAGTGCAAGTCAGACGGAGTCTAGTGTCTGTAATCTACAGTTGGAGATTAGACAATGTCTGAGACAAGTCCAGGCCTGAAGCCTGCTGTCCAGGAGAAGATTCCCTCCTGAATTCCCATATGCAGAAACAGGAATATGTTAGCTCAAGAGCCTGAGGAAGTTTCCAGAAGCTGAGAGAGACAGAGGCAAAGATCAGGAAAGCCAGAGGTACTCAGAAAGACAGAGGAGGTACTTATAGAAGCCATAGCCAAGGATATAAAGCCAGAATTAGGTTAATGGGCCTTGGTGAAGATATGCTGTATTCCAGGATCAGACAGAATTAGAGTGCAAGCTCCTGTGCTGCAAGTCCTGTGTTCAACACTCTGTAATTACCCTGCTATAACTGAATTGCCTGCATCGACCGAATTGCAAAATCGACTGTATGCCAAGGAACTGCGATTCCAATATTGTCTCTGCTTGCAAAACTACTAAAGTTGGAGTTCTGTTTTAAGACCACGTTTCCTCAATCTATTCCTGCATCCGCAAACGGCGTGCCACCGTTTACTTGGCACTGGCGTCACGAACTATTTCTACCTATACCTGCCCTTGCAGAGAGTCAGGTGTACCAGGTTAGTGTATATTGCACTACATCACCCAGAAACACCTATTGCACACAACTTGAGTACGCTGCATTTTCACTAAGGAATATAGCTTAACCGTTTATGTGCAAAAGAGAAAAAAATAAGTCACTAAGTCAGCTACAATCAGATATCTGCACATAGACCAAGAGTCTTGGTCTATGTGCAGATATCTGATTGTAGCTGACTTAGTGACTTCTTTTTTTCTCTTCTGCACATAAACGGTTAAACTATATTCCTTAGTAAAAATGACCAGTCCACACCACACCATGAGGGCCCCCCTGAGCAAAGGGTGACACCAGCCATAGCAACGCCACTGCCTCTATCTGTAAGTCGCTGGAGTGCACGGCAGGCAGTGGAACTGTGAACTGTCTGAACTCTGAACGGCTGTACAGTCAGTAGTGGCATGTGACACATGTGGCAATAATTATGTGTCTGCTGGCCTGCAGCCTGGTAAAGACCTGTGTCATGCCATACATACGTGTACAGATACTGGTCCTGTACTCCTGTGAGGCTGCAAGGCAGAGGTGTGGTGTGGACCACTCCTGAGACTGCATTTTGCTTAGGCCTCATGCACACGGCTGTTGTTTGGGTCCGCATCCGTTGCTCCGTTCCGTGGCCCCGGCAAAAAAATAGAACATGTCCTATTCTTGTCCGTTTTGCAGACAAGAATAGGCATGTTTTTTGCGGATCCGCGGTTTACTCTACGAGGTGTGTGGATTATTATTTTTTGTGTGTGTTGTGGTGGAGGGCGTGATTGCATGCTAGGGTGTGTGAAGGCGGGATCCAGGGGGCCCAAGTAAATTCTTGCCCAGGGTCCAATCAATATTAAAGACGGCCCTGACCCCTCCCAACATGTTTCGACACGGTTGTGGCTTCGTCAGGGGAAGTGGGGTATAGCAGTGTGCACGCTTGTTAGTGGCCTCCTTTATCCATTTCCTGCATCCACCCGCCGTTTGAAACAACCAATAGCGCTCCTGAACAACTTAACTGACAGGCATTTCTTCCTATCAGATGCAAGCGCACAGCTACGTCATTACACCCTGCACTCAGATGATTCAAAATTTCATCCTCTGATGTATATAGCGGGTATATTAACATCTGGATAGAGACGCAGCTTGCGCGCTATATAATGGTCATATGGTTATAACAATAGCCATAGAAGGAACGCATAAATATATACATTAATAGCATGGATGTCTATTTGTTTTTTTTTTCCATGAAGATTAAATGATGCCACAGTATATTGTTTTGTCGGATTATATGATGATTATAAATTGTAATCCTCAAACACATATATAATGTGATGTTTCACTCATTTCCTATATATACAAAACAATGCACTGTACATTACCAGTTTTATTATATTATAAAAACAGGAGAAACAGGACCAATATAGGATACAGAGAGAGAAGGCAAAATTCAAATTGTGTATTGTAGTGTGGTCACATCGGACAATGCTTACTACTTTATTATACATATACATTGATCATATCATGATTGATATCCACAAAAAAAAAAAAGGGGAAGGGGGCTCCTACTTCTCTCTACTAAATTCCAGGGGTTTCTGTCCCGTTTTCTTTTCACTGGTAATATGGCAAAAATCCTAAATTTTTTAATTCATACCTAATAGAGTTAAACGAACCCGAACTGTAAAGTTCGGGTTCGTACCGAACTTTAGGTTTTTCGGCACCCGGACCCGAACCCGAACATTTACGTAAAAGTTTGGGTTCGGTGTTCGGCGATTTTTATGGCGCTTTTTGAAAGGCTGCAAAGCAACCAATCAACAAGCATCATACTACTTGCCCCAAAAGGCCATCAAAGCCATGCCTACTATTGGCATGGCTGTGATTTGCCAACTGCAGCATGTGACCCAGGCTCTATATAAGCTGGAGTCACTTAGCACCGCCCGTCACTCTGCTCGGATTAGTGTAGGGAGAGGCTGCAGCTGCTGTGAGGGAGAGATCAGGGAGCAATCTTATCAAGAACTGGTTTATGTACTCAGCGATCTACAGAAAAAGTGTTTTGTGGGTGCAGTGCACAATTTTTTTAAGCCTGCCCTGAGCCAACTACTGCTGAAAACGAATTTTTTTTTCTTCATTTCATCAATATCAATACCTGATCGGCAGCCATTTTATGCAACGATAGTGTACCAGCATAGGCTATCTGCAAGTCCAGAAATACAGCTTTGGCATACTGGGGTGAAAAAAACCCTCTAATATACTGCACATCTGGGATTAGACAAGCATAAGTGACTGTTACATTTAGGACAGAAATACAGCTTTTTGGTTACATACTGCACATCTGTGATTACACGTGCATAAGTCACTGTCACATATAGGCCATAAATACGGCTTTGGCATACTGGGGTGAAAAAAGCCTCTCATATACTGCACATCTGGGATTACACGTGCATAAGTGACTGTCACATTTAGGACAGAAATACAGCTTTTTGGTTAGGGTGAAAAAACCCTCTAATATACTGCACATCTGGGATTAGACAAGCATAAGTGACTGTCACATTTAGGACAGAAATACAGCTTTTTGGTTAGGGTGAAAAAAGCCTCTAATATATTGCACATCTGGGATTACATATGCATAAGTGACTGTCACATTTAGGCCAGAAATACGGCTTTGGCCTACTGGGGTGAAAAAAGCCTCTCATACACTGCACGTCTGGGATTAGACGTGCATAAGTGACTGTCACATTTTGGCCAGAAATACGGCTATTTGGTTACTGGGGTGAAAAATGCCTCTTATATACTGCACATCTAGGATTAGACGTGCATAAGTGAGTGTTACATTTAGGCCACAAATACCGCTGTCATATTGAGTAAAAAAAATAAAAATAGAGTGCAATACCCAACATCAGGGTTTATATTGGCGGTTAATTATTTTTAACATACTTAACCACTTTTTACTTTGCTTTATGAACGCTAACTATGAGGCAAACATCTTATAAGGGACGCGGTCATGGTCGTGGTGGTGTTGGTGGAGCCTCTGGTGCAGGGAGAGGACGTGGCCATTCTGCCACAGCTACACGTCCTACTGAACCTACTACCTCAGGTCCCAGTAGCCGCCAGAATCTACAGTGATATTTGGTCGGGCCTAATGCCGTTCTAAGGATGGTAAGGCCTGAGCAAGTACAGGCGCTAGTCAATTGGGTGGCCGACAGTGGATCCAGCACGTTCACATTATCTCCCACCCAGTCTTCTGTAGAAAACGCACAGGTGGCACCTAAAACCCATGCCCATCAGTCTGTCACATCACCCCCGTGCATATCGGGGAATCTGTCTGAGCCTCAAGTCATGCAGCAGTCTCTTATGTTGTTTGAAGACTCTGCTGGCAGGGTTTCCCAAGGGCATCGACCTAGCCCTTCCCCATGGGTGGATGACATAGATTGCACTGACGCACAACCACTTATGTTTCCTGATTAGGACATGGGAAAACCACCTCAGCACGTCTCTGATGATGACGAAACACAGGTGCCAACTGCTGCGTCTTTCTGCAGTGTGCAGACCGAAAAGAAGGTCATGGAGGAAGACTGGGTGGAAGACAATGCAGGGGACGATGAGGTCCTAGACCCCACATGGAATGAAGGTCGTGCCACTGAATTTCAGAGTTCGGAGGAAGAGGCTGTGGTGAGACCGAGCCAACAGCGTAGCAAAAGAGGGAGCAGGGTGCAAAAGCAGAGCAGCCATCGCCAAAACAGTTCGCCTGCTACTGGCCACCGTCAACAGGGACCGAGCACACCAAAGGCAGCTTCAAGGAGTTCCCTGGCATGGCACTTCTTCACACAATGTGCTGACGACAAAACCCGAGTGGTTTGCACGCTGTGCCATCAGAGCCTGAAGCGAGGCATTAACGTTCTGAACCTTAGTACAACCTGCATGACCAGGCATCTACATGCGAGACACGGGCTGCAGTGGAGTAAGCACCTTCAAAACCAAGTAAGGGCTCAGGCCCCTCCTGCTCCCTCTTCTGCTGCTGCCTCGGCCTCTTCCTCCTCCTCTGGAGGAACGTTGGCACCTGCCGCCCAGCAAACAGAGGATGTGCCACCAACAACACCACCTCCGTCACCAAGCATCTACACCATGTCACACGAAAGTGTTCAGCTCTCCATCTCACAAACCTTTGAGAGAAAGCGTAAATTCCCACCTAGCCACCCTCGATCCCTGGCCCTGAATGCCAGCATTTCTAAACTGCTGGCCTTTGAAATGCTGTCATTCAGGCTGGTGGAGACGGACAGCTTCAAACAGCTCATGTCGCTTGCTGTATTTATGGCCGTATTTATGGCCTATACGTCGTCCTGCCATCACTACTTCTCCAGGAGAGCCGTGCCCTCCCTGCATAACCAAGTATCGGATAAAATCAAGTGTGCACTGCGCAACGCATTTGTGGCAAGGTCCACCTAACCACAGATACGTGTACCAGTAAGCACAGCCAGGGACGCTATATCTCCCTAACTGCACACTGGGTAAATGTAGTGGCGGCTGGGCCCCAGCCGGAGAGCTATTTGGCGCACTTCCTTCCACCGCCAAGGATCGCAGGGCATCATTCTTTGCCTCCTGTTGCCTCCTTTTCCTACTCGGCTTCCTCCTCCTCTTCTTCCACCTCCTCATCCGGTCAGCGACAGACCTTCACCACCAACTTCAGCACAGCCAGGGGTAAACATCAGCAGGCCGTTCTGAAACTGATGTGTTTGGGGGACAGGCCCCACACTGCGCAGGAGTTGTGGCGGGGAATAGAACAACAGACCGACAAGTGGTTGCTGCCAGTGGGCCTCAAGCCCGGCCTGGTGGTGTGCGATAAAGGGCAAAATCTTGTTGCAGCTCTGGGACTAGCCGGTTTGACGCACATCCCTTGCCTGGCGCATGTGCTGAATTTGGTGGTGCAGAAATTCATTCACAACTACCCCGACATGTCTGAGCTGCTGCATAAAGTGCGGGCCATCTGTGCGCACTTTCGGCGTTCTCACCCTGCTGCTGCTCGCCTGTCAGTGCTGCAGCTTAACTTCAGCCTTCCCGCCCACCGCCTCATATGCAACGTGCCCACCAGGTGGAACTCCACCTTGCACATGCTGGAGAGACTGCGAGAAGCAGCAGGCCATAGTGGAGTTTCAGCTGCAGCACGCACGGGTGAGTCCCACTGCGGAACAGCACCACTTCACCACCAATGATTTGGCCTTCATGCGAGATCTGTTTGCCCTGTTGCGCTGTTTTGAGTACTCCACCATCATGGCCAGTGGCCATGACGCCATTATCAGCGTTACAATACCACTTTTATGTCTCCTTGAGAAAACACTTAGGGCGATGATGGAAGAGGATGCTGGGCCACGAGGAGGAGGAAGAGGGGTCATCTCTAACACTTTCAGGCCAGTCTTTTAGAAGTGGCTCAGAAAGAGGATTTTTGCAACAGCAAAGGCCAGGTACAAATTTGGCCAGCCAGGGCCCACTACTGGAGGAGGAGGAGGATGAGGAGGAGGATGGGGATGAAGCATGTTCACAGCGGGGTGGCATCCAACGCAGCTCGGGACCATCACTGGTGCGTGGCTGGGGGGATACGGAGGACGCAGACGATACGTCTCCCACAGAGGACAGCTTGTCCTTACCTCTGGGCAGCCTGGCACACATGAGCGACTACATGCTGCAGTGCCTGCGCAACGACTGCAGAGTTGCCCACATTTTAACGTGTTCTGACTACTGGGTGGCCACCCTGCTGGATCCCCGTTACAAAGACAATGTGCCGTCCTTAATTCGCTCACTAGAGCGTGATCAGAAGATGCGCGACCAGTGCTTGAAGTGGGCCGGAACGCGGCGGTACTCAGTACCGCCACTTCCAAAAATTGCCCTGGAGAGTACCAGCACCTCTCCGTGCGCCCAGTACGTGGGTTTCCGGTACCGGAGCGCAGCGGAGAGCTGGCAGTATCTCCTCCCTAATGTCGTTGGCTGGGCAGCTAGTGGAGGGGGGCGGGTCGTTGCAGAGTACGGCTCAGGCTGGCGCAGGCAGGGAGTTGACCTCACGTTAGGTGACGTCAACTCCTTCCCGCGCGCCTGTGACTGAGGAGCGATCAGTGCGGCGACCAGTGACTGGTCCTCCTTGGAGTCAGGAGTCGGACGGTGCAGCAAAGAACATCGACTTTGCTTTGGAATCCAACTTCTGAAGAGTACTGGTGAGTGACAGGCACCCCCCCTCCCCCCACACACATTAGTTCCTCTCTGTACCAGTACCCCCCCCCCCCCCTGGCAGGGGGGTACTGGTACAGAGAGGAATTAATGGGTGTGATGAGGGGGGGGGGGGGGGTCTGATGTGCAGGGGGGTACTGGTGCAGAGAGGAACGAATGTGCGGTGGTGGTGGGGGGGGGGTACTGGTACATAGAGGAACTAATATATATGTGTCTGATGGGTGGGTCTGATGTGTAGGGGGCCCCTGCACATCAGACCCCCCCATCACACACATATATATTAGTTCCTCTATGTACCAGGAACCCCCCCCACCACCGCACATTCGTTCCTCTCTGTACCAGTACCCCCCTGCACATCAGACCCCCCCCCCCCTCATCAC
This sequence comes from Bufo bufo, assembly GCF_905171765.1. NCBI lineage: Eukaryota > Metazoa > Chordata > Amphibia > Anura > Bufonidae > Bufo > Bufo bufo. The sequence goes on from NC_053394.1 coordinate 114,113,162, forward strand.
ACACATTAGTTCCTCTCTTTACCAGTACCCCCCCCCCCCCCACCACCACCACACATTAGTGCCTCTCTGTACCAGTACCCCTCTGCACATCAGACCCCCCATCACACACATATATATTAGTTCCTCTATGTACCAGGACCCCCCCCCACCACCGCACATTCGTTCCTCTCTGTACCAGTACCCCCCTGCACATCAGACCCCCCCCCCCTCATCACACACATTAGTTCCTCTCTTTACCAGTCCCCCCCCCCCCCCACCACCACCACACATTAGTGCCTGTCTGTACCAGTACCCCTCTGCACATCAGACCCCCCATCACACACATATATATTAGTTCCTCTATGTACCAGTACCCCCCCCCCCCCACCACCGCACATTCGTTCCTCTCTGAACCAGTACCCCCCTGCACATCAGACCCCCCCCTCATCACACACACACACACATTAATTCCTCTGTGTGTGTGTGTGATGATGTGCAGGGGGGTACTGGTTCAGAGAGGAACGAATGTGCGGTGGTGGGGGGGGGGGGGGGGTACTGGTACATAGAGGAACTAATATATATGTGTGTGATGGGGGGTCTGATGTGCAGGGGGGGGGAGCACCGGCGCCTAATAGAGTACCGGCACCTCTTTTGGCCCACTTAAAGCACTGTGCGCGACTACAGGCGCATTGTGCAGAATAGACATTTTTACCACCATCAAACATACATTCTTGTACTCAAGTCAAGTGCAATGATTCTTTGTTTTCTTTTTTTTTTTTTATTTGTCCCAATATTTTGGGGGCTACCTACCCAATAAAAAATGTTAAAAAAACATTGTTGGCTACCTGTTCCTCCTCCATTGCTGCCTCCACCTACAACACCACATTCACTGCCTCCTCAACCTCCGACTCCATATCCACCTCCTTCTCTGAGTTGCAGGTTAATAATTTGTAATTTTTAGTTATTTTATTTCATTTTAAGTTATTTCCCTATCCACATTTGTTTGCAGAGCAGTTGCCATGCTCTTAAGCACATTTTACTGCCTTTAACATCACTCTAGCCTTTTCAAGGCCTATTTTAAAACCATTTTAATTTTAAAAAAGTGGCAATTCTAGTGCCCTAAATAGAAAAAAATCTTATTTTTAATTGTCAGTTGACATTTTACCATTTTTTGGCGTATACAAACCCCTGCTGTGCCTGGGTGACAGGGGCCTAAATCTCTCAAAATCCTCTGTTGTATTGCTGGGTGACATGAACCCCCTTTTGCCGTGAATGAATCCCTGCTGTGCCTGGGTGACAGGGGCCCAAATCTCTCAAAATCCTCAGTTGTATTGCTGGGTGACATGAACCCCCTTTTGCCGTGAATGAACCCCTGCTGTGCCTGGGTGACAGGGGCCTAAATCTCTCAAAATCCTCTGTTCTATGGCTGGGTGACATGAACCCCCTTTTGCCGTGAATGAACCCCTGCTCTGCATTACTGACAGGGAACAAAATTTTGATAAAACATCTGTTACTGATCGGAAGATGCGCGACTACAAGCGCATGCTGATGATAGCATTCCCACCTGACAGCGGGGGCACAGTGGAAGCACAAGGCGAAGGCAGAGGAGGAGGAAGAGGTCGCAAACGCAGCTGGGGCACCGCCAGCACCTGAGAAGGCAGGGTTAGCATGGCCAAAATGTGGAAAAGCTTTGTCAGCCTTGGAGGTGCTGACCTGCCCTGCAGCCAATGTATAGTGTGAACGTGTGTTTAGCCCGGCAGAGAGCATTATCAGAGGCCGCAGCCAATGTGGACAAGCTTCCGTTTATTAAAATGAACTAGGCATGGATCCCACAGGACTTGTCCGTACCTTGTGCAGAATAGACATTTATACTAGCCTCAACCATCCATTCTTGTACTCAAGTGCACTTATTCTTAGTTTTATTTTGTTATATGTCCCAATATTTTGGGGGATACCCCAATTTAAAAATAAAAAATAACACAAATCAGTGTTGGCTACCTATTCCTCCTTCACCGCCCCTTCCACCTACACCACCACGTCAACCTACACCGCCACATCCACCCATCCACCGCCTCCTCAACCTCCTACTCCTAGATCCAGATTGTTATTTTGAATTTTTCTGTATTTTCTGTTATTTTAAGTCATTTCCCTATCCACATTTGTTTGCAGAACAGTTGTCATGCTCTTAAGCACATTTTTATGCATTTTGCAGCCCTCTAGCCCTTTCCAGGACTATTTTAGAGCGATTTTAGTGCCCAAAAGTTGTTCAATGGGGTTCAGGGTCAAGTTCAGGTCCCAAACCCGAACTTTTTTTTCAAGTTCGGCCGAACCTGCCGAACCCGAACATCCAGGTGTCCGCTCAACTCTAATACCTAATTTTATACACCAAATTTCATCATCCATGTCGTCAGCACATTCCAAAATACATGGGATTCGTGTAATCTCATATATTGTAAGACAGATGGAAATGGAATACATTATGTATTAAATAGGCCTCCTTACATTTTTCTTACCACTTTTTATTCAAGTTATATAGTTTACTTTTTAATTCCTATATTTATTAATTAAGGCTTATATAAAGGCCATATAGGAAAAGCCTTCATTGAGGCCTTTGGGACTAAGAGTTTGTAATCTATAAATCCATCTAGCTTCTCCATGTAATATTTTTTGGTCCAAATTGCCACTCCTAGCACTTAATTTAATTCTTGTCAGTCCCCAAAATTTTAGGACGTCAAGGTTACTGTTATGTAATGTAATTTTATTTTATTTCATATTAGGGCCTTTTAATGCTCCAGAATAGTTGATTATGGCTCAGTCAGGGTTAATAATCCTGACTCTGCCCTTGTAGGAAGTTAGGTGATGTATTTAGAGCTGCCCCTAGCTCAGTTAGTGAATTGTGTAAAAGAAATGGGAGGAAGCTACATGTACACTCTCTAATCAGGACTTCAGAAAATCACTATCATTGAGAGATCCACAGAAAGAAAACCATCTCTACTTCACAGTACCCCCAGAGAGCGAGGAAAAAATAGAATGTCAAGAATCTGCAAGGCTGGGCATTGGAGTCAGTCAGTAAAGTATTGACTATTTAAGCCTGATATAGACATTACTGCAGTGAAAGAGACATTTTTAAGACACCCTCCTTATACATGGGCTAGTCCACCTTATCTTAACCACCTCAGCTCCCCTAGCTTAAACACCCTTTATGACCAGGCCACTTTTTACACATCTGCGCTACACTACTTTCACCGTTTATTGCTCGGTCATGCAACTTACCACCCAAATGAATTTTACCGCCTTTTCTTCTCACTAATAGAGCTTTCATTTGGTGGTATTTCATTGCTGCTGACATTTTTACTTTTTTTGTTATTAATCGAAATTTAACTAAATTTTTGCAAAAAAATGTCATTTTTCACTTTCAGTTGTAAAATAAAAAATAAAAAAAAAGACATCCATATATAAATTTTTCTCTAAATGTATTGTTCTACATGTCTTTGATAAAAAAAAATGTTTGGGTAAAAAAAAAATGGTTTGGGTAAAAGTTATAGCGTTTACAAACTATGGTACAAAAATGTGAATTTACACTTTTTGAAGCAGCTCTGACTTTCTGAGCACCTGTCATGTTTCCTGAGGTTCTACAATGCCCAGACAGTAGAAAAACCCCACAAATAACCCCATTTCGGAAAGTAGATACCCTAAGGTATTCGCTGATGGGCATAGTGAGTTCATATTAGCAAAGATCACAGCAGATAAGTAGGATATTCTTTCTGTTTCTCTTTTCTTTTTTTTTTTTTTTTGTTTCCAAAATAAAGTATAATAACATACGGCAGTACGTGTGTAAACGTTTTCGGCTATGCAAAGCCTTCCTCAGACACTGTGCCGCAGTGTGATGTGGATGTGATGGTGAAGAGAGGGTAAAGGTTGTGCCAATGGAAACGGAGCTATGCTCCAAATACACCAAAATTGGTGGAAACGGAGCTATGCCGTACTCAGGAGAAGTTGGGCAATGTGTTTTGGGGTGTTATTTTACATATACCCATGCTGGGTGAGATAAATATCTCGGTCAAATGCCAACTTTGTATAAAAAAATGGGAAAAGTTGTCTTTTGCCGAGATATTTCTCTCACCCAGCATGGGTATATGTAAAAATACACCAAAAAACACATTGCCCAACTTCTCCTGAGTACGGCGATACCAGATGTGTGACACGTTTTTGCAGCCTAGGTGGGAAAAGGGGCCCACATTCCAAAGAGCACCTTTCGGATTTCACAGGGCATTTTTTACACATTTTGATTTCAAACTACTTCTCACACATTAGGGCCCCTAGAATGACAGGGCAGTATAACTACCCCACAAGTGACCCCATTTTGGAAAGAAGACACCCCAAGGTATTTCGTGATGGGCATAGTGAGTTCATGGAAGTTTTTATTTTTTGTCACAAGTTAGTGGAATATGAGACTTTGTAAGAAAAAAAAATATAAATCATCATTTTCCGCTAACTTGTGACAAAAAATAAATAATTCTAGGAACTCGCCATGCCCCTCACGGAATACCTTGGGGTGTCTTCTTTTCAAAATGGGGTCACTTGTGGGGTAGTTATACTGCCCTGGCATTCTAGGGGCCCTAATGTGTGAGAAGTAGTTTGAAATCAAAATGTGTAAAAAATGCCCTGTAAAATCCGAAAGGTGCTCTTTGGAATGTGGGCTCCTTTGCCCACCTAGGCTGCAAAAAAATGTCACACATCTGGTATCGCCGTACTCAGAAGAAGTAGGGCAATGTGTTTTGGGGTGTCTTTTTACATATACCCATGCTGGGTGAGAGAAATATCTCGGCAAAAGACAACTTTTCCCATTTTTTTATACAAAGTTGGCATTTGACCAAGATATTTATCTCACCCAGCATGGGTATATGTAAAATGACACCCCAAAACACATTCCCCAACTTCTCCTGAGTACAGCGATACCACATGTGTGACACTTTTTTGCAGCCTAGATGCGCAAAGGGGCCCACATTCCTTTTAGGAGGGCATTTTTAGACATTTGGATTCCAGACTTCTTCTCACGCTTTAGGGCCCCTAAAATGCCAGGGCAGTATAAATACCCCACATGTGACCCCATTTTGGAAAGAAGACACCCCAAGGTATTCAATAAGGGGCATGGCGAGTTCATAGATTTTTTTTTTTTTGGCACAAGTTAGCGGAAATTGATTTTTTTTTTGTTTTTTCTCACAAAGTCTCCCTTTCTGCTAACTTGGGACAAAAATTTCAATCTTTCATGGACTCAATATGCCCCTCGCGGAATACCTTGGGCTGTCTTCTTTCCGAAATAGGGGTCACATGTTGGGTATTTATACTGCCCTGGCATTTTAGGGGCCCTAAAGCGTGAGAAGAAATCTGGAATATAAATGTCTAAAAATTTTTACGCATTTGGATTCCGTGAGGGGTATGGTGAGTTCATGTGAGATTTTATTTTTTGACACAAGTTAGTGGAATATGAGACTTTGTAATAAAAAAAATCTAATAAAAAATTCCGCTAACTTGGGCCAAAAAAATGTCTGAATGGAGCCTTACAGGGGGGTGATCAATGACAGGGGGGTGATCAGGGAGTCTATATGGGGTGATCACCCCCCTGTCATTGATCACCCCCCCTGTAAGGCTCCATTCAGATGTCCGTTTGTGTTTTGCGGATCTGATCCATGGATCCGTGGATCCGCAAAACACATACGGACCTCTGAATGGAGCCAGCCTTACAAGGGGGTGATCAATGACAGGGGGGGTGATCAGGTAGTCTATATGGGGTGATCACCCCTCTGTAAGGCTCCATTCAGACATCCGTATGTGTTTTGCGGATCCGTGGATCCGCAAAACACATACGGACGTCTGAATGGAGCCTTACAGGGGGGTGATCAATGACAGGGGGGTGATCAGGGAGTCTATATGGGGTTATCAGGGGTTAATAAGGGGTTAATAAGTGACAGGGGGGGTGTAGTGTAGTGTGGTGATTGGTGCTACTTACAGAGCTGTGTTAAAGATGTGTGAATTACGGACCTCTGAATGGAGCCAGCCTTACAAGGGGGTGATCAATGACAGGGGGGTGATCAGGGAGTCTATATGGGGTGATCACCCCCCTGTAAGGCTCCATTCAGACGTCTGTATGTGTTTTGCAGATCCGATCCATGTATCCGTGGATCCATAAAAAACATACGGACGTCTGAATGGAGCCTTACAGGGGGGTGATCAATGACAGGGGGGTGATCAGGGAGTCTATATGGGGTGATCAGGGGTTAATAAGGAGTTAATAAGTGACAGGGGGGGTGTAGTGTAGAGGTGTTTGGTGCAACTTATTACTGAGCTGCCTGTGTCCTCTGGTGGTCGAGCCAAGTAAAGGGGACCACCAGAGGACCAGGTAGCAGGTATTTTAGACGCTGTTATCAAAACAGTGTCTAATATACCTGTTAGGGGTTAAAAAAAATCGCATCTACAGCCTGCCAGCGAACGATCGCCGCTGGCAGGCTGTAGATCCACTCGCTCACCTTTCGATCCTGTGAACGTGCGCGCCTGTGTGTGCGCGTTCACAGGAAATATCGCGTCTCGCGAGATGACGCATAGATGCGTGACTCTGCCTGGAGCTGCCACCTCGAACGCGATCCTGCGTTAGGCGGTCCGGAGGCGGTTAAGGGCTCATTCAGACGTATTTCTTGTGGTCCTTAAAAATGCGGATGCGTTTTTTTGAGGACAGTTCAGTTGCATTTTTTGGCAAACATAGGACATGCTCTATCTTTTTTGTGGCGCCGTGGAATGGAACAACAGATGCGGACAGCACGTGGTGTGCTGTCCGCATCTTTTGTGGTCCCATTGAAATGAATGGGTCCGCACCAGTTTCGCATTTTTGTGAACAAAACATACGGCCGTCTGAATGAGCTCTAATCCCCGTACTTCTTAGCTGGGAAGTACAGCCACCATTTCAAGAATAATATTACCTGCCTTAGATTCTGCATAGAGAGACTTTGTAGGGATAGAGAGAATGGATACTGTAATCCCCATCCTGGCCTATGTTCATATTGCTATCTAGGGACATTTGCACTAAGAACTTTTGGAACTGTGTTTTGATTCCATTGAATGTACTACAACTTTTGTTCTGCACTTAAGTAAAGACAGAGACATTTGTTTTACTACAACTGGCCTAGCAACATTCATCTGCCACTGAATCTACGTTTCCTGCCTTGCACCCACACCAAACTCCTAACTACATACAATCAGGCAGGGGCCCCAACATCAGTGTGTGCCTGCCTATTATTGCTCTGGTCCTAGGGAGCATCAGTGTCAAGATTACCACTGTGAATTATTATTGTAGCCAGAGCCACTACTTAATAACCCTGTGCTGGCGCTTGATGCGCCTAAGTAATGTAGAGGCGCTGGGGACAGGTCATTAAAACAAAGTTTTTGAACGAATCGACTTCAGATCTTGTTTCCGATGCTCAATTCGTTCGCCCCTAATTTCAGTGGCAAGTAAAAGTATGTGAACCCTTTTGAATGATATGGATTTCTGCACAAATTGGTCAGAAATTTGATCTGATCTTTATCTAAGTCACAACAATAGACAATCACAGTCTGCTTAAACTAATAACACACAAATAATTAAATGTTACCATGTTTTTATTGAACACACCATGTAAACATTCAAAGTGCAGGTGGAAAAAGTATGTGAACCCTTGGATTTAATAACTGGTTGAACCTCCTTTGGCAGCAATAACTTCAACCAAACGTTTCCTGCAGTTGCAGATCAGACGTGCACAACGGTCAGGAGTAATTCTTGACCATTCCTCTTTACAGAACTGTTTCAGTTCAGTAATATTCTTGGGATGTCTGGTGTGAATCACTTTCTTGAGGTCATGCCACAGCATCTAAATCGGGTTGAGGTCAGGACTCTGACTGGGCCACTCCAGAAGGCGTATTTTCTTCTGTTTAAGCCATTCTGTTGTTGATTTACTTCTATGCTTTGGGTCGTTGTCCTGTTGCAACACCCATCTTCTGTTGAGCTTCAGCTGGTGGACAGATGGCCTTAAGTTCTCCTGCAAAATGTCTTGATAAACTTGGGAATTCATTTTTCCTTCAATGATAGCAATCCGTCCAGGCCCTGATGCAGCAAAGCAGCCCCAAACCATGATCCCCCCACCACCATACTTCACAGTTGGGATGAGGTTTTGATGTTGGTGTGCTGTGCCTCTTTTTCTCCACACATAGTGTTTCTTCCAAACAACTCAACTTTGGTTTCATCTGTCCACAGAATATTTTGCCAGTACTGCTGTGGAACATCCAGGTGCTCTTGTGCAAACTGTAAACGTGCAGCAATGTTTTTTTTTGGACAGCAGTGGCTTCCTCTGTGGTATCCTCCCATGAAATCCATTCTTGTTTAGTGTTTTACGTATCGTAGATTCGCTAACAGGGATGTTAGCAATTGCCAGAGACTTTTGTAAGTCTTTAGCTGACATCCTAGGATTCTTCTTCACCTCATTGAGCAGTCTGCGCTGTGCTCTTGCAGTCATCTTTACAGGACGGCCACTCCTAGGGAGAGTAGCAGCAGTGCTGAACTTTCTTCATTTATAGACAATTTGTCTTACCGTGGACTGATGAACACCAAGGCTTTTGGAGATACGTTTATAACCCTTTCCAGCTTTATGCAAGTCAACAATTCTTAATCGTAGGTCTTCTAAGAGCTCTTTTGTGTGAGGCATCATTCACATCAGGCAATGCTTGTGAAAAGCAAACCCAGAACTGGTGTGTGTTTTTTATAGGGCAAGGCAGCTGTAACCAACACCCCCCAATCTCATCTCATTGATTGGACTCCAGTTGGCTGATGCTTCACTCCAATTAGCTCTTGGAGATGTCATTAGTCTAGGGGTTCACATACTTTTTCCACCTGCACTGTGAATGTTTACATGGTGTGTTCAATAAAAACATGGTAACATTTAATTATTTGTTATTAGTTTAAGCAGACTGTGATTGTCTATTGTCGTGACTTAGATGAAGATCAGATCACATTTTATGACCAATTTGTGCAGAAATCCATATAATTCCAAAGGGTTCACATACTTTTTCTTGCCACTTCTACAGCAGCTGATGTGCATATTTTGGATTTCTGTAGCAGAGGATGTCTGTATTGTGAGGTTCTGCAGCAGCTGATGTCTGTATTATCTGCAGCAATTGACGTACATATTAGGTTCTGTGGCAGCTGAAGTGTCCAGGTGATTTGTTCGATCGATGAGGTTCTGCAGCAGTTGCGGCACAGTACTTTATGTTGCACACTGCAGCTGCAGAAGAACCTACCCTTAAGGAGAGAGGGAGGATAGATGTCAGTCAAGCCGTGCTTGGAACAGGTGAATTTACTTCCTACAAGGACTCACTGTTTCTACATTAAGGGAAAAGTGGTGCCTATGTGGCTTCCCTGAACTCTATATATTCATGAAAATGTGATGAGTATATAATTGTTACATACATTGCAGTACCCTGACATTTTCAGCTGCCATTTTCTTTGTAATTCTGAGTTCAGGAGTATGCTCATTAAAGAATAAAGATCACTTAAAAGAGATAATGCAAATACCAGCTCTTTCCATAAAGCCACACAGGGGTGTTCTCTGCTGTCAGATGTGATTCCATCTCATGCATAGGATGGCTGCTTAGTAGTTTCATTTAGATGTTTTGTTTGTGTATCTCTCACAAAAAGTTGGGGAAGGCGCTGTCATCACCGAGAGGCTTTGTTGAGTGATTGCATATGTTAGCAATGCACCTTGTGGTGTATTTACAATGTGCCACACTGTACAGAGACACGCCACTGCTCCCTCATGCCCTCAAGCAACTTATGTGTCTTTCATGTGTGACGGGGCATCAATGGCAGATTGAACTGTGACCTCCCTCTAGCACAGCTGGGCATCAAACTTTTGGAACACATCAGCAAATCAGCAAAGGCACAGCATCTGCTAGGAGGCTGGAGAACATTAGTGATCTGATTCCTGGGCAGGTACTGTATGCTGAATGGCAGGTCCTTGGGGCCGAAACAGGTGCAGCAAGCCACAGTAAAGTTGCAGAAACTGAAGAAAATGGAAATCACCTGCTGTCCAATTTATATGAAGCAGCAGTTGTAAGTAAAAAAAAAGCAATGGTTGCTATAAAGTTGCAAATTGTCGACGTTTAGAAAGGATGCATTTTTTTAACGAAACAACACAGAATATTTTTGTGAATGTGTAGAATAGCCACAAAGAAGTCCCATGAACAACAGAAAAAAATGAGTTATAAGGTGACAAAGGGACTATCTGTCTATATCTCTCATATTTATCTGGTTCCGGAGGTCTGAGTTCAGTCATCTCTGGCAAACCGAAGAAGTAGAATTTTCCATCAGAATGGAATGGAAAATAATGTCTGCATACCCTATTAGAGTGTATGGGCAGAGGCTGTCTTCATGATAAAACCCTGATAGTAAGTATTTATATGGGAAGTGTACAGACTACTTGCTTGCCTCTCCACCCACATCTGAAACAGTGGTCCCCTGACCAGCCAATCTAATCAGATCGAGAAGAGGTGGTGTCACATCTGTGTGTATAAGGGGTGGGTCAGATCAGACCCAATCAGCCTCAGATCGAACCCCCCAGCCCCAATCAGCCTCAGATCAGACCTCCCAGCCCCAGTCAGCCTCAGATCAGACCCCCATCAGACCTCAGATCAGACGTTACTAAATAAATAAACTTACCTTGCTTGCTCTCCACAGCGCTGCAGATCCAGGATACACCGCTCCATCTCTTCTTCTGGGTCTCGCTGTGTACTGTGACCTGACGGCCTACAGAGTCAGATCATAGTGCGCACTGTAGGAAGGCGCAAGGGTCCGTAGTTGATGGAAGGTATGTGTCACTGAGGTTCCTGGCCTCGGTGGAGTAAGAGCCAGTTTTCATGTGTCAGCAGCAGTTGCTGTTTGACACCTAGCTATTTAGTATAGCTGTATAGCTGATCCGGGACAGCTCTTACTGGGAGTAGTCAAAGTGCTGGGTGGGTGAATACTCCCCACGTTCCAGGCCGGATCTTGAAAAGCTTATAAAAAGGAGCCAGCACTATCAGGTGGTGTGGATTACCTCCCTCTGACAGTGAAGCTCTGGAGATCTCTGTGCTGAGGTCTGAAAACCATGTGTCAGGCGAGCAGGCCGCCTTAAAGCCTGCAAGTGGACTTTCTGAGGCTGAGCATTCAGCCGGGTGTGAACTGACACCCAGGATACTAGGTGAACTTTATTTAGTTTTTCTGTGTGTGAAGAAGCACCAAGTGTGAATAAACACTGAAGAGTGATTTACGACCTGGTCCAATACCTCTATATGCGACCTGCCTACTAGAGCGAATCCCCACAGCGCCTAAGTGAACTATGTCCTGACGCTGTGTGAGGTCAGGATACAGTGCGCAGAGGGACCCAGGAGAACCCTAGGGAAGGTGAGTACAGCCAGTGCAGAACTGCCCTCACCTCCCCGTGCCTCCAAATTATTTATGAGTACCCAGATGCACCAGATTGCATTTTGCGACTGATATACCTTTCATGGCAAGATTAGTGGCACCAAGGTAATTGGTTCCACTGTGCTCTGTCTGGCAAAGAGTCCAGAAACTGCTGGAAAGAATGTCACATGGAGTCCAAAAATGAATCCTTCAAACTATTTTTGCCATTAAAGTAAATATAACTATCGTATTACACATTTGAATACCATTTACAGGTATTCAGGGGCCAATGACACATGTGAACCTGGCCTAATGTGAGAAATGATTGGCTGACCTTCACATCAAGTCGAAGGAAATTATGTTTCATGCAGTTTAGTTAATTTTATTTGCTAGGGAAAGGCTCATTAGTTGGCAGCCTGCAGAATATGTGTGTGTGTGCTGGGGGAGGGTGGGGTTGCACACTGTACTCTAAGGCCCCTTTCACACGAGCAAGTTTTCTGCGTGGGTGCAATGTATGATACAAACGCATTGGGCCCGCACTGAATTCGGACCCGTTCATTTCAATGGGGCTGTGTACATGAGCACTGTTTTTCACGCATGACTTCTGCGTTGCGTAAAAATCGCAGCATGTTCTATATTCAGCATTTTTCACGCAACACTGGCCCCATGTAAGTGAATGGGGCTGCGTGAAAATCGCATTGCATCCGGATTGCGTTGTGTTTTTAACACAAGTAACTTAGCAACAGTGATCCTGCCTAGTATAGCACATGATCGCTCTGTCAGTCTAGTCCTGCCCCTACTGGGTGCTTTTGATTGGCTCTTCTGGTGGAGTCTGGGCGTGCCCTCTGACATATCTCTGACACTGCAGTCATGTGTTTGTTCACATGATCGCTCTGTCAGTCTAGTCCTGCCCCTACTAGGTGCTTTTGCCTCCACTGACTGGTCCTCAATTACTGGAGCTTCAACTCCATTGGTGGCGTCATTCAGGTCCTGCAATCTTAATTTTCTTCCACATACCTGTGTGGGCACTATATAGGGGAGAGGTTTTTACATGTTTCCATATCCCCTGAAGAAGCCAGGTTTACTGGCGAAACGGCGTTGGGTCAGGAGTCGGCCGAGAGATCTCTGCACCACTTAGGGTATGTTTAATCTTGTCCTTGTACTTTAACCTCAATCTCTACAATTGCCTCCTTTGCACTTTGTTTGGGGCGTTGCTGTCATGAGGTTTTGAGGTATGCTTTGTTAGCTAGCATTCTTTTTTCCCTGTTGTTATTTTCGTGCACTGATCTCCCGGCCTCTCCTTGGGTCCTGCTCCTCATCTGTGTGTCCTGTCTTGTGCTACCTTCTTTTATCATGCATGTATGTATTGTTCATATATATCTATAATAAAGTCTTTTGGATTTTCATATATACGAAAGTCAGTTTCATTTTTTGGTGATTATTATGACTCCTTGGGGGTCAGTTTTTTTCAATTTATTCGATATTTATTCTGTCCGGTTAATATTGGTTGACCATAGTATAGCACATGTGATACGTTATCCTGCCTAGTATAGCACATGTGATATGTTATCCTGCCTAGTATAGCACATCTGTTACGTTATCCTCCCTAGTATAGCACATGTGATACGTTATCCTCCCTAGTATAGCACATGTGATACGTTATCCTCCCTAGTATAGCACATGTGATATGTTATCCTGCCTAGTATAGCACATGTGATACGTCATCCTGCCTAGTATAGCACATCTGTTACGTTATCCTCCCTAGTATAGCACATGTGATACGTTATCCTCCCTAGTATAGCACATGTGATACGTTATCCTCCCTAGTATAGCACATGTGATATGTTATCCTGCCTAGTATAGCACATGTGATACGTCATCCTGCCTAGTATAGCACATCTGTTACGTTATCCTCCCTAGTATAGCACATGTGATACGTTATCCTCCCTAGTATAGCACATGTGATACGTTATCCTCCCTAGTATAGCACATGTGATACGTTATCCTCCCTAGTATAGCACATGTGATACGTTATCCTCCCTAGTATAGCACATCTGATACGTTATCCTCCCTAGTATAGCACATGTGATACGTTATCCTCCCTAGTATAGCACATGTGATATGTTATCCTCTGTTGGATTGTATATTTAGCTACATTTTCTTTTCTTGTCTTTAGTTTAGGTCAAGAATCGTTGGCGGAGCTGCAGGGTCCAGTTCCGCAAAGAGATGCAGCACCAGGGGCAGAGTGGTTCTGGGCCCCCAAAGAAAAGGCCATATATGTGTAAGGAACAACTCATGTTCCTCCGTGCGGTCATGAAGCTGCGTCCGTAAGTTAAATCTACACACTGACCACTACATGTTTATCTATACACACTGTATGTAGACTATGTAGGTAATGTGATTGGTAACAATTGTCCATTTTGAAATGTCATAGTTGCCGATAGCAACCATTCCAATTCCTCCTTTCATTAGCAAAAGTAGGTGAACAACATGACAAGGGGATTAGAAATTGTTGCTATGGCACTTCTAATTTCTCCAATGTTGCTAAATGACCCCATATGTAATATGTTGGTTAGTTCATGTAGTACTATGTGCAAAAAGTATTTTGATAATGATGATGATACTAATATGTGACGTGAATATTTATAATACAAAATAGTGTTCATATAGTAATGTACTATGATTTTTCATTTATTTTGAAGAACGGAGGACAACCTAGAGGAGTAAGGGGATGAGTCGGCTCCGCAGCAATCCAGTGCCTGCGAGGAAAACACTCCTTCTGGGCCAGCGCTGGTGGAGAGTGCCCCAGGAACCAGCATGGCACCATCCAGGCCTCCAGCTGCTTCCGGAGGTGATCCCCCCCCCCCCCTTTGGCTCTACCCAGCCGGGCCAGACGACGAGCAATGTCTCCTGCCGAATCTCTGATAAATACCCAGATTCTTGAGAATTTATCTAGAGCCCGGCAGGAGGATCATTTAGAACTTTTTGCTCGTAGTCCAGCTCATTATGTGCACCGGCTGCCTCCAGAACGATTACAGAAAACCAAACCGGCTCTCGAAATCGTTCTGGATGCCGCCACTCTCCCCAATGACCCTACGGAAATGTTTGTGGCCCTGGAAATTTGGCATCTCCATGGGCACATGTTTGGCCCCCGGCCAATGCCAATTTCCCAGGGCTCACAGGGTCCCCCACAGTTCCCTCCTCCAAGGGATCATTATGGGCCACCTATTCGGCTATATGGCCCACAGTATCAGGGGGAATCTTCTTATGGGCAGCCTGTCCCCTCCTCCTCACAAGCTGGCCCATTTGGCCCCCCTTCCCTATTTTTTTACAGTGACACAATAAATTAGTCGAATTGACTATTTCATCTGTGAATAAACAGAGTTTTATTTTCCTGAATTTTATTGTTAGTTATCTTTATTATATACAGTGCATAATAATATTTATGTCGCACCAACACATACACCACATTATTATTAGTACACTTTAACTAAACATTAATATCACCCAAATACACTTACTATATGAACTTGTTTTCTCTATCACTTACACACACTAATATTAATGGGGTTTTCACTAATATCTACAAATTTAGAAACTGTATTCCAACTAAAAAAAAAATATTATGCATATATACATAACATATTATAAAGAATATAATTTCCTTTAAAGGAAACCTGTCACCTCCAACAAACATCCCAAGCCGGCAGCAGTACCTTAGAGTAGCCAGCAGCATGTTTGTAACGATCATTTTCTTCCTACAGGTAGTTAAGCAGAAGCTGTAAAAATGATCTATAATCCCCTGCCGGCGCGCTTCTCTAGTCAAGCTTAAAATCACGGAGGCAGCGGCCTTCTGCTTCAAGTCACGGTAACCACATCCCCCTCCCTGCCCCTTTGCTGTGACTGACAGACAGCAGTTTGGCAAAGCCAGCCGAACTGTCGTGCATAAGCGCTGTCAATCACAGCGAAGGGGCAGGGAAGGGGGCGTGGTTACCGTGACTTGAAGCAAGGAGGCCGCTGCCTCCGTGAGGTCAAGCTTAAGTAGAGAAGCGCGCCGGCAGGGGATTATAGATCATTTTTACAGCTTCTGCTTAACTACCTGCAGGAAGAAAATGATCTTTACAAACATGCTGCTGGCTACTCTAAGGTACTGCTGACAGTTTGGGATGTTTGTTGGAGGTGACAGGTTCCCTTTAAGCACACGATAGTAAAAACAATACGGATGGAGTTGAAGGGCCATGACATATGTATTGATAGTTTTTATTACATCAGAATGAGGCCAACTACAACTTTATTAATGATGATGAGAAAACATGCATACATTTTAGGTTAAATTTTACATTTTATATATTTTGTTTCGCACAGGGTATGTGAAATATGTACTAATGTACACCCTGTGCCAAACAATATATAAGCTCTCAACACACATCAAGGGTCCTCATTATCTTGCAAGTCCCTAACAAAAAAATACAAAAACGAACTAAAAAATAACCATCCAGGTTAAAAAATAAACCGATAGGGGACATAAAATATTCAGAAAATAAGTCACTCTCAGTCCAGCAGATCCAGATCTTACAAGTTTGAAAGTGTCTCTTCCTGATGGCGGACTATAGACTTGGGTGTCTTCATCAGGTGTCGACTCATAGGTACGTATGTAGTTGTGCAGCACTACACATGCTTTGATGACCACATTGACATTTTCGGGGGCCAGCTGTATGGCCGAAAGAAAACCTCGCCATTTACAAAAAAAAATCCTAAAGGTGCACTCCACAAACCTTCTAGCCCTACTTAACTGAAAATTAAAATTGCGCCTCTTTGCATCCAAACCTTGCCTAGGGAAGGGACGCATGAGGTGGGTAGAAAGGGCAAAACCCTTGTCCCATACAACCACATAAGGCGCTGGTGGGCTAGAGGAGCCAGGAAGGTTTGCTGGCTGTGGTACGTCCAGTTGGTTGGACTGAAGCCACCGACCCATTCTTGAAGCCCTGAAGATGCAAGCATCTGCAGTACTTCCATAGGACCCAATATCTACAATTATAAACCTGTAGTTTGTGTCAGCCAAGGCCAACAAAACTACAGAGAAAAACTGTTTATAATTATAGAATCGGGACCCTGAGTTCGGTGGCTTCTTAACCTGTATGTGCCAAATGGTGGCACATGTAGCCCGTACCACGCCAGAAATTGTGGAGGTCCCTATTCTAAACTCAAAATGTAACAAAGAGAAAAAATAGCCAGATATCTGAAATGAAAAAACATACAAAAAAAACATTAATACACAAAATATCACATGTTTTAAAATGTACTACATTGCTTTACATTATTTAATGGCAATGTGTCTGGCAAGTTGAAATAAAAACAGGCTATACTCCAAGCCATCTAGCTAAATCAACTTCCAGACCATTACCATATACACACAGGTGACGTATCCTTATCATTACAGCCAGGATTAGAATAATTAACCCCCGCGCAACTTGAATCTGGTGTGACGAATCAATGACTTGGTAGTACACCAAGTGACTTTATACAAAGTGGGCGACCCAAAAGCACACACAGTTTCTTACTCAAAATGCACAATAAATACATGTGCCAGAGACAAAACTGCTATGTATTGGCAAACAGTGGGTCATTCATGTATGAGTCTGATAATATACACTGAACAAAAATATAAACACTTTCGGACGAGCATGCAGATGAGCTTCCCTGAGACGGTTTCTGACAGTTTGTGCAGAAATTCTTTGGTTATGCAAACCGATTGTTGCTGCAGCTGTCCGGGTTGCTGGTCTCAGATGATCATGGAGGTGAACATGCTGGTGTGGTTACACGTGGTCTGCGGTTGTGAGGCCGGTTGGATGTACTGCCAAATTCTCTGAAACGCCTTTGGAGACGGTTTATGGTAGAGAAATTAACAATCATTGCACGGGCAAAGCTCTGGTAGACATTCCTTCAGTCAGCATACCAATTGTCTAATCAGCACCTTGATATGCTACACCTGTGAGGTGGGATGGATTATCTCGGCAAAGGAGAAGTGCTCACTAACACAGATTTAGACAGATTTGTGAACAATATTTGAGAGTAATGAGTCTTGTGTGTATGTAGAAAATGTTTCAGATCTTTGAGTTCAGCTCATGCAAAATGGGAGTAAAACCAAAAGTGTTGTGTTTAGATTTTTGTTCAGTGTATATAGTGTTACCTTAAAATAATAATGAGACGTTCTTCAGGTGAACGTCTTCAGGTGTCCTGGAAAGTAAAGGCAGGGCTCAACTCCCCCAACAGCCCATCAAAGGTAGCCACCGACATGCAGCAATAATTAAAGAATTTAGGGTGCGCACGGAGGTCAGAGTACAAACCAACAAATTGACCTTTGCTGGCTTGCTGCGAAATGATAGGATGCACCCACATCCGCTTCCTCCGTGGTTCCTCCTCTATCATTTCTGGTCGCTTTCCAAAAAAGCGGAAGACCAGACAGTGCAAGGACACATGGTCAGTGAATGATATGGTGAAAGTGGACATCCTACAAAGAGAAATCCAATAACCAAACACACAAACCAGCCAAACGACCAAAACTCCCCAAACAAATGGAGCTGTCCAAAAAACCGCTATATTCTCTATATTCGTCTATTCGACCAAGCCAACCCAATAGCATACAGCCCTTATGCGACCCGATTCAGTCGCATATGTAATTGCCTATTTGTCGCATAACAAACGATTCTCATTACTGATTTATAATTTTCCTCTTTATGTACAGCACTATATTAGCTAAATTGCAGTCTTTATGTGTATATTACGAATATTTCGAAAAAACTAAGTTATTGCAATATAGCGAATATT